>NW_024098392.1:0-207500 GCF_016545835.1 Crotalus tigris | reverse complement strand
TCGTAAAAATTAAGCCATATGAAAATTTCAAAGGTCCATGAATGTATACGGTAATATCCGCTTATCTGTGGATGGGCTCATCCATGAATATATACGGTAATATCTGCAGTTCAGCAGGCCATGAAGTCATTAATTCTTTTAAACTAATGAATCTTCCTGCAAAACAAGTTGGTTTGGACAGCATGGAGGGTTGCGAATTGTTAATATTCTAATGTGCCCAGGCCCAGCCTTTGTTCAGAATAACCCCTTTGCTTGCCTTTTCACTTTTATAAGCCTTCTTAAACCAGGAATTTAAATGTCTGCTTACTTAAGAGTTTTTCAAGCCAATTAATTGAATTCTTAATCCTCACTGCTGCGCGTTTTTTAAACTGCTTATTATTAACTGCAGAAAATAGCTTCCAGAGATGACTTAAATTGGGGATGTGTAGGGACGACGATGCCAAAAAGTTCTCTGCAAGCTTCATTTAAGACTGCAGAACTTGAGGCCCGTTTTTCTCAACTTTTGACAACTTTAAGATGGGTGGACTTCAACTCCCAGAATTCCCCAGCCACCCACCCACAAGAAAGGTCGCAAAAAACAGGGCAAACTCATTTAATGACTGCCTCACTTAGCAATAGAAATTAGGGGGTCAGCTGTGGTCGTGAGTCAAGGCCTATTGCTAGAGTAGATCCATATGTGAAGCTCTTGCTGACCCGGTAGGAATCAACCCAAGGAGTCTTAGTAGATCCTAGAATTTTCTGCCCCTCTTGGATCAACCAATGGGAAATCAAGGTGGGATTTTGAATGGATAAAAGCAAATTCTTTATTTCCTTCGTGGGAGCTCAGTTAGAAAGTCCAGGTGAGTTGAGAATTTGTAGAGACTCTAGAAATGGAATACATAAACAGGATTTCATTTTTAATATGTGCCAGTGTGCCCACATTAAAAAAAAAATGACAATAAAGGTTATCTTGTCTTAAAAAGGGGTGGCATGCTTAGATTCTCACAACATGCTGAATTGGATTCGTTAAAGACCTAATATTTACAGTAATCCAGCACGTTAAAATGGGCTAAGTTTGTTCCTGGCTTAGCATTTTTCACTGACCTGGTCTCTGGTTAGTTTCTGATTCAATGTTTTGTGTGGATCCAGAAAACAGGTTAAGCCCAAATGCTGGTTGCTTTGTTGCTGGGTGTGTTGTGTGAACCCAGCCAGTGTGGATTGTAAGCCAGAGTTTATGGCTTAATGTGTTCTACGAAGCCCTGACTGGGTGCTTGTTCAGCAATCTATGGCTAAAGAAATCGTGGCTTGATATGTGATTTGAAAATGACCATAATGTGACTGGCTTGTTGATGGCTTATTGAGTATATTTAAAAGACACTCTTCTGTTGATTAAATTAAGATGGGTTGTGTGGTTTGTGGCTGTGTGTTTTATAGGAATCCACCCATTATTTTAATATTTATTCATCAGATTTTTCCCTGTGTTGATTATTTTTATAAATAACTCAATGCAGCAAACATACCTAATCCCGCAGGATCCAATCTGGGTCAGTCACCGGGACCAGAGAATTTGTCTTCCAAGCTTTTGGACTTATACTGGAGCCCATCCTCAGGGAATTTCTCTCACACCAGAATGTGTGTTGGTACCTAATGGTCCTTCCTCCTCTTATTTTCCCCATAACAACAACCTTGTGAGGTGGGTTGGGCTGAGAGAGAATAACTGCTTCAAAATCTCCTAGCTGATTTAGGCATAAAAGGTGGGATTAGAACTCACCATGTCCTGGTTCCAGTTGGGGCCTTAACCACTAGACCAGGGGTCTTCAAACTTGGCCCTTTTATGACTTGTGGACTTCAACTCCCGGAATTCCTCAGCCAGCGTGCCTGGTTGAGGAATTCCGGGAGTTGAAGTCCACAAGTCATTAAAGGGCCAAGTTTGGAGACCCCTGCACTACACCAAGCTGGTCTATGAACTGTTCATTGTATGAGGAGACCTGTACATTAAACCATGATTTGTTAAGCATCCTTTGTAAAAAACAGCAATTAAGTCTCGTTAACCTGGGTTTAACCTAGTGGGAGACTTTAGTTTGCATCGGTTCGATGGGGATAATATATTAGAAACCCACTCAGTTGTGTTTTTTTTTAACAAATTGTAGTTTAACAAGCCATCATTTGGCAGGCTGTGTGAACAAGCCCATTGAAATCATAGGTATCTGTTGTGTTATGTAATGGGTGTTACAATCTCCTTGCATGTCCTGATTATCATTCCTCACTAACATATCTGGGCTGAAGCCCAAAAGTAAAAAAAAAAACAGCTAAAATTAAAAAGCACAGGTAGTTCTCGACTTAATGACCCCAAATTTCTGATGCTAAGAGAGACATTTGTTAAGTAAATGTGGCTCCATTTTACAACCTTCCTTGTCATAGTTAAGTGAATCTTTGCAGTTGTTAAAATAGTAAGACTGTGGTGAATTGAATCCAGCTTCCCCCATTGATTTTGCTTGTCAGAAGGTCGCAAAAGGGGATCACGTGACCCCCCCCCCGGGATACAGCAACTGTCATAAGTACATGTCAGTTGCCAAGCCTCTGAATTTTGATCACTTGACCACGGGGATGCTGTAATGGTCGTTAAGTGTGAAAACTGGTCATAAATCACTTTTTTCAGTGCTGTCGTAACTTTGAATGGTCATTAAATGAACTATTGTAAGTCGAGGATTACCTGTGCTTGCATCAGCAGGAGAAGATGGATATTTTTGCTTTTTGTATCTATGATTACTACTGGTAGGTGCCAATATTGTTAAAAATGAGACCCCCCCATGTCACGGGTAGGTAACTTTGGCTCTTTTATGACTCGTGGACTTCAACTCCCAGAATTCCTCAGCCAGCATGGGGGAACTATGGCCCCTTCATGACTTGTGGACTTCAACTCCCAGAATTCCTGAGCCAGCACGGGGGAAACTTTGGCCCCTTCATGACTCGTGGACTTCAACTCCCAGAATTCCTGAGCCAGCATGGCTCAGCTTGGAAACCTCTCCCTTTCCCCTCAGCATGGCTGGCTCAGGAATTCTGGGAGTTGAAGTCCACGAATCATAAAAGAGCCAAGGTTGTCTACCCCTGCCCCAGGTTTTCATGGACCAGTTGTAGTTTTGGCGATTCAATTGACAGAAGCCAGATTTATCACGAAATCAAAATATTCAAAATGAAAATTTAGTTCACTTAAACACTTGCGGAGAAGGACATAGTCCTTGACTTATGTCTGTAATTGGGAACATACTTTCCATGGCAAATGCAAGTCCTCGACTTACGACCACAATTAAGTGCAACATTTCTGTTGCTAAGTCAAACATTTGTTACGTGAGTTTTGTCCCATTTTACGACCTTGCCACAGTTGTTAAGTGAATCAGTGCAGATTTGAGTTTAGGAACATGGTGGTTAAGCGAATCTGGTTTCCCCATTGACTTTGTCTGTCGAAAGGTCACCAGAGGGGATGACGTGACCCCCGGGACAAGTACATGCCAGTTGCCGAGCCTCTGAATATTGGTCATGTGACCCTGGGGAAGCTGCAATGGCCCTAAGTTTGAAAAAGGGTCCTAAGTCACTTTTTTTTAATGCTGTTGTAACTTTGAACGGTCAGTAAATGTAGTGTTAGCTATTAAAAAGGGCACCTGTGCTCAATTTTACGCTCTTTTTAGCAGCAGTTGTTAAGTGAATGTAGCAGTCATTAAGTGAATCCGTCATTCGCTATTGGATGGTGGGTTTTTGTGCTGTTTCTGGCAATCGGACGGCAAACAAATCCAATAATTATAAAAAATAATGATTCCCCTGATTATTTTTATTTTGCTTAATTTGGTTTTTTTTTTTTACGACAGCCAGCAAGAAGAAGGAGAAGGAACGGCCAGAGATCTCTCTCCCGTCAGACTTCGAACACACGATCCACGTTGGATTTGACGCTGTGACAGGCGAATTTACAGTAAGAACAGCAGGCCTGGTGTCTACTGCAAGCCATGAGGCCATCACTTGTGAAATAATAGCCTTGTGTTACAAATCACAACATATATGTGTGTATATATATATCTATATCTATCTGTTTTCATAGATTTTCATGGGTATAGACCTGCATCTATATCTATATCTATCTATATATCTATATACCTATATCTATAGATCTACATCTACATCTACATCTAATCTCTATCTATATTTATAGAGAGATATGTGATATATATACATGTGTGTGTGATATACAATATATATATCACACACACATATCTATCACATATATCACACACACACATATATATATCACACACACAGTGTGTGTGTGTGTGTGTGTGTGTGTGTATGTTTTCTGAGGTTTTTGTGGGTGTTTGTATGTAGGTCTTTGGTTATTCGGGTTTTCTCCCGCGTAAAATTGGAAGTGTCTTGCCGACGTTTCGACGAAGTCCCATTCGTCATCTTCAGGCTGGTGTTTTCAGCTTCGAGGAGCAATGTGTGGTCTTAGCTGTTTCTTCCTTTTAACTGCCAGTGGGGGTATGAACCCACCACACATCCACGCAAAAAGCAAACCCAAAACCACACCGATGATGAGGCATGACCACAAACCAGAAGCCAGACCACAGCTGCATCATTAGCCACTTTAAACCCTTCCAATCCATACATGAAGCAAACTGACACCCTCCATGAAGAGGAGGCACGACCACGAACGCGAAGCCAAAAAATAGCAAGGCAGCCCAAAATCTTAAACCCCCCTGCAACTCAGACTAACCTGAGCACAACCAAACAGAACACTCCCCCAGCCAATCAGAGCACAGCCAACCCCCCAGCCAACCAGAGCATAGCCAAGCCCCTAACCAATCAGAACACACCTCCACCCAATCAGAACACAGCCAAGCTCCCACCCAATCAGTTCATACCCCCACTGGCAGTTAAAAGGAAGAAACAGCTAAGACCACACATTTCTCCTCGAAGCACGAAGCTGAAAACACCAGCCTGAAGATGACGAATGGGACTTCGTCGAAACGTCGCCAAGACACTTCCAATTTTACGTGGGAGAAAACCCAAACAACCAAAGACCTATAATAATAATAATAGTAAAGTTGGAAAAACTGGCCTCAAATTTTGCAGACTTAAATTTAGAAAGACTGCTGTAAGATCTCCTGGAGAAGGGAGTTTTCTCCCGCTTAAGGTGTGAAGGATGCAAACTCCTATTGCAATTGTGCACTGCTGGGTCAAATTCTCATCTTAAGCCGGAGAAAAATTGGCTTGTTGGAGGTTCGCAAAAGATAATTGCATGGTCCCGGGGACACTGCAACCGTCAAAATTACAGGCCTGTAGCCAAGCATCCAAATTTTGATCACATGACCATGAGGGTGCAGCAAACGTCGTTAAGGGTGAAGGACAAGCATCAGTTGAGTTTTTCAGTGTCGTTATAACTTCTAATGGTCACTAAATGAGTGGTTGTAAGTTGAGAGCTACCTGTATTGCTTGGTCAAGCGTAGGTTGTAATTGTAAAGCAGGCGACGCTAATCCTTTCTTAAAAATGATGACTTTTAGGGCATGCCAGAGCAATGGGCCCGCTTGCTGCAGACGTCCAACATCACCAAACTGGAGCAAAAGAAGAATCCTCAAGCCGTGCTAGATGTGCTGGAATTCTACAATTCCAAAAAGACAACCAACAGCCAGAAATATATGAGTTTCACAGGTGGGTAACTTTCTTTAGACAAGACCAGGAAGGAAGGATGGAGTGGAGTGGAGTAGAATGTGGAGTGGAGCAGGGTGTAGAGTAGAATGTAGAGAGAGTAGAATGTAGAGAGAGTAAAGTAGAATGGAGTGAAGTAGACTGGAGTGGAGTGGAGCAGGATAGATTAGAGTAGAATGTAGAGTAAAGTAGAGTGGAGTAGAGTAGAGTAGAATGTAGAGTAGAGTAGAGTGGAGTAGAGTGGTGGAGTGGAGTGGAATGGAGTAGAATATAATGTAGAGTAGAGTAGAATATAATATAGGGTAGAATGTAGAATATAGAATGGAATGGAATGGAATAGATGGAATAGAATAGAAAATATGGAATGGAATGGAATAGACTAGACTAGACTAGACTAGAATAACAGAGTTGGAAGGGACCATGGAGATCTTCTAGTCCAACACCCCCCTCCCCCCGTTCAGGCAGGAAGCCTAGCCCTATACCAGGGGTAGGCAAGCTTGGCTCTTTTATGATTCATGGACTTCAACTCCCAGAATTCCTGAGCCAGCATGGGGGAACTATGGCCACTTTATGACTCGTGGACTTCAACTCCCAGAATTCCTGAGTCAGCCTGGCTCAGCTTGGAAACCTCTCCCTTTCCCCTCAGCATGGCTGGCTCAGGAATTCTGGGAGTTGAAGTCCACGAGTCATAAAAGAGCCGAGATTGCCTACCCCTGCCCTACACCATTTCAGACAAATGGTTTGAACACTTTTTCTGCCACAGCTGTTAAGTGAATCACTGCAGCGGTTAAGTTAGTAACACGGTTGTTAAGTGAATCTGTCTTCTCCCATTGACTTTGCTTGGCTGAAGGTTGCAAAAAGGAGGATCACTTGATCCCGAGACACTGCAACCGTCATAATTGTGACTCAGTTGCCAAATGTCTTGAGTTTTGATCACGTGACCCTGGGGAGGTTGCAATAGTCATAAAAATCTGAAAAATGGTGATAAGTCTCTTCCCCCCCATTGCTGTTGTAACTTAGAATAGCCACTTAAGGAATATTTGTAAGCCGAGGACTTACCTGTATTGTGTCATCGGCTTGTCTCCACTCTGATAAATAGGATTTTTAAGACAGCAATATACAAGCCATAAATTAGCTACGTCACACCCAATCCAAAGTAATTATTATTCCTGGCCTCTCTGTTTAAATTCTGTGTTATCTAAGTTTTATCATTCCTCCCACTCACCTTCACGAGGATCCATCCTCCTCCCTCTGGCACAGAGAAAGTACTTCATGAGATCCAATCTCAAAATAAACGGTTGATAGTTGTTGAACTGACGCAGCTATCCTTCTAGAAATCAGGGCAGCAAAAGAACTGATGTAATGTTTGGTACAACTGAACCTGAAGCAAATTAAAAGTCTGAGGGGCTGAGTTCAGAATAATCTGAATAAAAATACTTGATATTAAAAGGACAGTACCTTAGATGCAGATAAATAATTCACTGGATGACTTAAGACCCTGTAAGACCATGCTTGGAACATATTGTGTCCAGTTTTGGTCATCACAATATAAAAAAGATGTTGTGACTCTGGAAAGAGTACAGAGGAGAGCAACAAAGATGATCAGGGGACTGGAGGCTAAAACATACAAAGAACGGTTGCTGGAATTGGGTATGTCTAGTTTAACAAAGAGAAGGACGAGGGGGGACATGATAGCAGCCTTCCAGTATCTTAGGGGCTGCCCCAAAGAAGAGGGAGTCAAGCTATTCTCCAAAGCACCTGAAGGCAGAATAAGAAGCAACGGATGGAAACTAATCAAGGAGAGAAGCAACCTAGAACTAAGGAGAAACTTCCTGACAGTGAGAACAATTAATCAGTGGAACAACCTGCCTCCAGAAGCGGTGAATGCTCCAACACTGGAAGTTTTTAAGAAGAGACTGGACAGCCATTTGTCTGAAATGGTATAGGGTTTCCTGCCTGAGCAGGGGGTTGGACTAGATGACCTCCAAGGTTCCTTTCAGCTCTATTCTCTATTCTATTCTATTAGATAAATCACCGTATGATTTCTTAATATCTTCTGCCTTACCTCTAACAAAGAAGTGAATCCCAAGGGATATTGATATAATGTCTGGAGTACCCCCTCTAACATTCTAAGGCTCTAAGCTAGTGGTTCTCAACCTTTTTAATGCCGCGACCCCCAACTGGTCGTAAGTCGAGGACTACTCAACCGGTCGTAAGTCGAGGACTACTCAACTGGTGCAGCACTATTTGCAGAATGGGACTTTTGGTGGGCTCAGCAGGGCAGAGACAGCCTGAACAATTCCTATTGGCTTTTGAAAGCCAATAGAATTAGACTCTATTCAAGAGAGTCTATTCTATTGGCTTTCAAAAGGGGAAAAAGGAAAAAGGGAAAAAAATGGCGGACTGCGTTGTTTGGCGACCCCCATGAAATGGTCGTTCGACCCCAAATGGGGTCCTGACCCACAGGTTGAGAACCACTGCTCTAAGCCCTCATGAGAATTATAAGTGTTGATGATTTAACAGATCTGGAGGATACACAAGCATACAGCTAGATGTGTGTCTAGTTTCAGTTTTCATTCCCCCCCCCCACCTAATTTGATTTGAGTGATCTTTGGCATTAATGGGACACACGCCTAGTTGTGTGATGAGATTCTGTTTTTCTTCCAGATAAATCTGCAGAAGATTACAACTCCTCAAATACTCTGGTAAGTCGTATTTTGCTGCCTTAGATATCCAAATGTGAAATTCTTTGTAGAATGGGATGTGTGTAAACCTATTGTGAAATGTTAACTTTTTAAGAAGAGACTGGACAGCCATTTGTCCAAAATGGTGTAGGGTTTCCTGCCTGAGCAGGGGATTGGACTAGATGACCTCCAAGGTCCATTCCAACTTTATTATTATTATTATTATGGATCATCGCACAGTCAGCCAGATGTTCAGACTGGATTTGGCATTTTGTCTACCTATCGAGTCCTTACGCAGGACCTGGGATAGGCAGATGTGGATGTTTGATGGTATTACAGATATCGTCGCAGGATGGAAGCAGTTCCTAGTAAGGCTGCCTTTTGCAATTGACTAATAGCGAATTTGTCAATGCCAATGGTGTTCAAGTGGTGCGCCAGTTGTTTTGGGATTGCACCCAAGGCGCCTATGACTATTGGTACTACCCTTGCTTGCTTTTGCCATAGTCTTTCTATTTCTATTTGTAGGTCTTTGTATTTTGTTATCTTCTCCAGTTCTTTCTCGTCTATTCTGCTGTCTCCAGGCACTGCCACGTCCACTCTCCAGACTTTTTTGTCTTTCTTATCGACAATTGTTAAGTCTAGGATGTTATGTTGCAGGTGCTTGTCTGTTTGAATTCTGAAGTCCCAGAGCAGTTTAATTTTATCATTTTCTATGACTTTCTCTATTTTATGATCCCACCAGTTTTTGCAGATCTTCCAATGCACCATTGTTGCTACTTTATCATGCCGCTGCTTGTAGTCAGTCTGTGCAATCTTCTTGCAACAGCTTACCAGGTGGTCCACTGTTTCTTCAGTTTCTTTGCATAGGTGGCACTTTCTTCTTCTTCTTCTTCTTCTTCTTCTTCTTCTTCTTCTTCTTCTTCTTCTTCTTCTTCTTCTTCTTCTTCTTCTTCTTCTTCTTCTTCTTCTTTTTCTTCTTCTTCTTCTTCTTCTTCTTCTTCTTCTTCTGCTTCTTCTTCTTCTTCTGCTTCTTCTGCTTCTTCTGCTTCTGCTTCTGCTTCTTCTGCTTCTTCTTCTTCTTATTATTATTATCATTATTATCATTATTATAGCTGCAAACAGACTTCACAACACATCAGTCAATTTAGATCAGGGGTCTTCAAACTTGGCAAACTTTAAAACTTGTGGAATTCTGGGAGTTGAAGTCCACAAGTCTTAAAGTGGCAAAGTTTGAAGACCCCTGTTTTAGATTATGGAAATTCTGTGTAAATACATTGATTTCCAAGTAATGGTTATTGGTACATGTAGATATTTTTACTATTTGAATATTTGAAGAGCTGTCACAGAGAAGAAGGGGTCATCCTAGTCTTCAAAGCACCAGAGGACAGGACAAGAAGCAACCGATGGAAACTAATCAAGGAGAGAAGCAACCTGGAATTAAGGAGAAATTTCCTGACAGTCAGAACAATTAATCAGGGGAACAATTTGCCTCCAGAAGTTGTGGGATTTTAAGTAGAGACTGGACCACCATTTGTCTGGAATTGTATAAGCAGGGGTAGGCCAGCTTGGCTCTTTTATGACTCGTGGACTTCAACTCCCAGAATTCCTGAGGCAGCATGGGGGAACTATGGCCCCTTCATGACTTGGGGACTTCAACTCCCAGAATTCCTGAGCCAGCATGGGGGAACTATGGCCCCTTCATGACTTGCGGACTTCAACTCCCAGAATTCCTCAGCCAGCACGGGGGAACTATGGCCCCTTCATGACTGGTGGACTTCAACTCCCAGAATTCCTGAGCCAGCCATGCTGAGGGGAAAGGGAGAGTTTCCAAGCTGAGCCATGCTGGCTCAGGAATTCTGGGAGTTGAAGTCCACGAGTCATAAAAGAGCCAAGGTTGCCTACCCCTGGTATAGGGTTTCCTGCCTAAGCAGGGGGTTGGATTAGAAGGCCTCCAAGGTCCCTTCCAACTCCGTTTCTGTGACTGTGTGAAGGGGGTGGCCATCAGCCCCACCTGGCAGTGTGTGCAATTGGCCTGCCTTTATGGCCCTTTGCTGCTTCTGTTGTCACATGACCATGATTTATGATGTTGTTTTTGTTACCAGAAATCAGCATTTATTTCCACTTAATAACCATAAATATGTACTATATCAGTGGTTCTCAACCTTTTTAATGCCGTGACCCCCAACCGGTCGTAAGTCGAGGACTACTCAACTGGTGCAGCACTGTTTGCAGAATGGGACTTTTGGCGGGCTCAGCAGGGCAGAGACAGCCTGGACAATTCCTGTTGGCTTTTGAAAGCCAATAGAATTAGACTCTATTCAAGAGAGTCTATTCTATTGGCTCTCAAAAGCCAATAGAATAAAAGGGAGTAGCACAGCTAAGGAAAAGGGGAAAAAAATGGCGGACTGCAGTTGTTTGGCGACCCCCATGAAATGGTCGTTCGACCCCAAATGGGGTCCCGACCCACAGGTTGAGAACCACTGTACTATATCCATGGTCTTCCTTGTGGTGGCCTGAAATGCAGAAATCATGTACAAGCAGTCCTCGACATACAACATACACACAACATACAACAATTCATTTAGTGATGATTCGAAGTTACAACGGCACTGAAAAAGGTGACTTATGAGCATTTTTCACACTTACGACCGTCGCAGCACTCCCATTGGTCACGTGATCAAAATTCAGACGCTTGGCAACGGACTCATATTTATGACGGCTGCAGCGTCCCGGGGGGGGGGGTGTCACGTGATTCCCCTTTTGCGACCTCCCGACGGTGTTACCCATTTAACAACTGCAGTGGTTCACTTAACAAATATGCCAAGAAAAGTCGTAAAAATGGGGCAAAACTCAGGTCACAAATTTCTCACTTCACAACACAAAAATCCGGGCTCCGTTGCCGTCATACGTCGAGGACTACCTGTACTGTCTTATATTTGTTTACGTGGACATTTTTATGTTTGCACTTTCAGCGATAGACTATTTAATAGCAGGAGTAATGCAGATTTTATTTCCTTTAGCCAACACAACACAACTTAAAGCAGCCCCTGTAATTCTGGCTCAATTACAGCCATAAATTGAGGACTGCCTGCAATAAAATTCATGTCTCTCGCTGCCTATATTCATCAAAAGAAACTTGATCATTTGGCATTGAGTGGTTTACATTTTCCTGCTCCCTTTTGGCTTGATTAAAATGCATCGTCTTTAAGATTATTGGACAATAGCCATAATAATAAATCCAGCTATTCTGCACCAGGCAATAACAACAGTATGTGTCTGGAAGACCCTTTTGGATTGATTGCACTTAATGGAGAGCTATTATCCAATTTTGCTGACCGGGTTATGACAATATATTTACAGGCAGCAATCTATTATGGGAGGTGCACATACGCAAGGGTAGCAAAATTGAAAAGTCGCACCAGGATGTCCTGATAAATGCCTTCTGTGCATGTCTTGCGATGTTGCGTGCCTGCACAAAAGCTGTGTGGCTGCCACAGTGTGATGCTGCTCTCGTCACATTGATGTCAGTTTCCAGTTTTGTAGATCAGGGGTCCCCAACTTGTAGGCCACGGCATGGTAGCAGGCCGTGGCCTACTGGCCACCAGGCCACGGGACAGTCTCCAACGGCCAGTGCGTGCACACACACCCACTCACGGTAGCACAAAAATGGGACGCCGCTGTGCCTCGGGGCGCAAAATTGGGATGTGCTGCTCTTCGGGGCATGAAAATGGGACGCTGATGCGCTTCAGGGAACAAAAACGGGACACTGATGCACCTCGGGGCGCAAAAACGACTCCGCTGTGCCTCGGGGTGCAAAAACGGGCTGCCGCTGCAAATTGGGGTGTGAAAATGAGACATCGACGTGCCTCAGCACAAAAATGGGATGCTGCCGTGCCTCGGGGTGCAAAAATAGGATGACGCTGGGACGTGGAAACGGTGCTGCACCACACAAGAACGGGGCAAGGCTAGCAAGTATCACATGGATGCTAGCCCTGCCCCATTTGGGTCGCACGTGTGCTTGCGGCCCCACGCACGCATGTCAAAAGCGTTCTGCTCCCTTTTCCCTCTGGTCCGTCAACCGAGAAAGGTTGGTGGCCTCAGCTGTAGATGGCTGTGTTTGCTAGCATGTGAGGCCCACTCAAATAGGCCTGTTCGGAGACTGGCCACCAATTGCAAAGTGAGTGAGATTTGGCAGGGATTTTATCAGGATCCTTGGAACTACAGCTAGTCCTCAAGTTATGACTACCATGGAGCCCAATGCTTATGTTCCTAAGCCAGACATTTATTGAGCTTTGTCCTGTTTGCAACCTTGCTTGCCACAGTTGTTAAGTGAAACACCGCCGTGGTTAGGATAGTAACACAGTGGTTAAATGAATCTAGCTTCCCCTTTGACTTTGCTTGTCGGAAGGTCGCAAAAGGGGATCACACGACCCCGGGACTTTGCAACCGTCATAAGTACATGCCAGTTGCCAAGCATCCAAATTTTGATCATAGGATCATGGGGATGCTGCAATGGTCGTGAGTGTGAAAAATGGTCGTTAAGTCCCTATTTTTTTTTTTTTGCCCGAGCAGGGGGTTGGACTCGATGACCTCCAAGGTCCCTTCCAACTTTATTATTATTATAATATTAAATTACTAAACGAATGATTATTAGTTGAGGATTATCTTTGGTCCTAACATCTTGCTTTGACTCTTAGAGGCTCTCCAAGTTCTTACCCTATTGAGATTTTTCAGATGGGGGGGGGAAGGGAAATTCTTGACTAGAAGGCTGTAATTGCATTCATTTTATATTTTTTTTAATTGAACACTTTGAATGAAAGATATACCTTAGTAAGACGAAACTAAAAATAAAAGAACATAATACAGATAAATTAAGGACACAAATTAATGTCATGATTACGCAAAGGTTAGCATTTGTGGTCCCTTTTTTGGTGTGTGTGTGTGTGTGTGTGTGTGTGTGTGTGTGTGTGTGTGTTAGGGAACAGCTTGCCTCCAGAAGTTGTGGGCGCTTCATCACTGGAGGTTTTTAAGAAGAGACTGGAAGCCATTTGTTTGAAATGGTATAAGGCAGGGATAGGCAACCCTGGCTCTTTTATGACTCGTGGACTTCAACTCCCAGAATTCCTCAGCCAGCATGGGGGATCTATGGCCCTTTCATGACTGGTGGACTTCAACTCCCAGAATTCCTCATCCAGCATGGGGGACCTATGGCCCCTTCATGACTCATGGATTCAACTCCCAGAATTCCTCAGCCAGCATGGGGGAACTATGGCCCCTTCATGACTTGAGGACTTCAACTCCCAGAATTCCTCAGCCAGCATGGGGAACTATGGCCCCTTCATGACTTGTGGACTTCAACTCCCAGAATTCCTCAGCCAGCATGGGGGAACTATGGCCCCTTCATGACTGGTGGACTTCAACTCCCAGAATTCCTCAGCCAGCATGGGGAACTATGGCCCCTTCATGACTTGTGGACTTCAACTCCCAGAATTCCTCAGCCAGCATGGGGGAACTATGGCCCCTTCATGACTCGTGGACTTCAACTCCCAGAATTCCTGAGCCAACATGGGGGAGCTATGACCCCTTCATGACTCAGGGACTTCAACTCCCAGAATTCCTCAGCCAGCATGGGGAACTATGGCCCCTTCATGACTTGTGGACTTCAACTCCCAGAATTCCTCAGCCAGCCTGGGGGAACTATGGCCCCTTCATGACTGGTGGACTTCAACTCCCAGAATTCCTCAGCCAGCATGGGGAACTATGGCCCCTTCATGACTTGTGGACTTCAACTCCCAGAATTCCTCAGCCAGCCATGCTGAGGGGAAAGGGAGAGGTTTCCAAGCTGGGCCATGCTGGCTCAGGAATTCTGGGAGTTGAAGTCCACGAGTCATAAAAGAGCCAAGGTTGCCTACCCCTGGTATAGAGTCACCTGCTTGAACAGGGGTTGGACTAGAAGACCTCCAAGGTCCCTTCCAGCTCTATTTTGATTGAAGTTGGTTGTGTGAACATAGGCATTAAATGACAGGGTTTTCTGTCACTGAATAGTCTGAAATCTAAACTGTAAAAGTTTTGCAGGCCTAGGCCAGGACGTCACCTGTTCATTGTATGTTTGTCATTAGAAATGGTTCAAGTTTGCTTTGAAAAAAGGGGGACATAAATCCTGAAATAAGTGCGAGAAGAACTGAATTGGCAGGGCTAAAAATAATGCCGCAGATCTAACGTTATTTTATTGATGCAGCTATTGCCTTCTTTTTGAAAGAAAAAAAAGGAAAAAAAAGCACACTGAATCTCAAAACACCAAACAAACATGTCTGTGAAAGGGACTATTTTTAAAACCCAGCCTTTCCCAAACAACAGGTAAAAAGCCGGCATCTGTATTTAACACATTCGGATGAATCTGATTCTCTCACTCCCAAGCAATGAACATTTATTTTTAAATGAGCTAGTTTTTCCCAGGGGCTGTTTTCGCACATAGAGGGGAAAAGTGATAGCTTAAAGAGGGCAGCGTGCCCTAAGTTCTCAGGGTGATAGATTGTGTGAATGCCCTGTCCTACATCTAAACCCAAGCGGTGTTAGTTTCAAGCCGTTTCGTGTGACTTTCTGGCTGGGAAGAAAACTATGTAATCTGTTCTCTTCCAAGTGCCCAGTGCTCTTCAACAACTTGATCAACGATTTGGATGAGAGGATAGATGGGGCACTCATCAAATTTGCAGATGACACCAAGCTGGCAGGAATAGCCAACACTCCAGAAGACAGGCTTGGGATACAGGAGGACCTGGACAGACTTGAACACTGGGCGCTATCTAATAAAATGAAAGTCAATGGTAAAAAAAGTAAAGGTTCTACATTTAGACAAGAAAAACAAGAAAAACCAAATTCCCAGGTATAGTATAGGTCAGGAGTGTCCAACCCCTGACAATGGGAACAGTTAACCAGTGGAACAACCTGCCTCCAGAAGCTATGAATGCTCCAACACTGGAAGTTTTTAAGAAGAGACTGGACAGCCATTTGTCGGAAATGGTGTAGGGTTTCCTGCCTGAGCAGGGGGTTGGCTAGATGACCTCCAAGGTCTCTTCCAACTTTATTATTATGGATCATTGCATAGTCAGCCAGATGTTCAGACTGGATTTGGCGTTTTGTCTACCTATCGAGTCCTTACCCAGGACCTGGGATAGGCAGATGTGGATGTTTGATGGTATTACAGGTATCGTCGCAGGATGGAAGCAGTTCCTAGTAAGGCCGCCTTTTGCAATTGACTAATAGCGAATTTGTCAATGCCAATGGTGTTCAAGTGGTGCTCCAGTTGTTTTGGGATTGCACTCAAGGCACCTATTACTATTGGTGGTGGTGGTGGTATTATTATTATTATTATTATTATTATTATTATTATTATTATTATTATTATTATTATTATGTTATTGTTATTGTTGTTGTTGTTGCTGCTGCTGCTGTCCATAAAGACTTCCAGTATTGGAGCATTCACTGCTTCTGGAGGCAGGTTGTTCCACTGGTTAATTGTTCTCACTGCCAGGAAGTTTCTCCTTAGTTCTAGGTTGCTTCTCTCCTTGATTAGTTTCCACCCGTTGCTTCTTGTCCTGCCTTCAGGTGCTTTGGAGAAGAGCTTGACTCCCTCTTCTTTGGGGCAGCCCCTGAGATATTGGAAGACTGCTATCATGTCCCCCCTCATCCTTCTCTTCATTAGATTAAACTAAACTAAACGTATACCAAATCCTTGCATGAATCACAGCATTTGTTAAATAAATCCTGAGGTGGTTAAATCAACGGGAAAAGCTGAATTTGCTTAATGACTTCATGATTTGCTTGTGGCAGAAAGGTTATAAAATTCAGCGCGATTGACTTTTAACGACTGTCTCACTTAGCAACTAGAAATTTCCATTGTGGTCGTAAGTCGAGGACTTCTTGTATAGCCCGTTCTTTCTTTCTGCAGAGAATGGCAGTCTCACCTAGGGGTGAAATTGCTGGACGGGGAGGCTAGTCCGCCCTTGACTATTCAAGGCCGAGGCGGGAGGGATTTTGAGGCAATTTTGAGAAAAAATGTCCATACGTTACCCTGAGGTTCCGAGCAAAAGCTGCGATCTAAAAACCTAACAAATAACTCACTCAATCAGAATAGAGCTGGAAGGGATCTTGGAGGTCTTCTACTCCAGCCCCCTGCTCAAACAGGAGACCCTATACCATTTCAGACAGGTGGTTGTCTAGTCTCTTCTTAAAAACCTCCAGTGATGGAGCTCCCACAACCTCTGGTGGCAAGCTGTTCCACGGGTTAATGGTGCTCACTGTCAGGAAGTTTCTCCTTAGTTCCAGGTTGCTTCCAATTAAATTGAGAGTGTTATTTCCCCGCAGAATGTGAAGGCCGTGTCGGAAACTCCAGCCGTGCCCTCTGTTTCGGAAGATGACGACGACGACGAAGCTCTCCCCCCGCCGGTCATCGCCCCTCGGCCTGAACACACGAAGTCGGTGAGTGGTTTGGTTCCTTTTTGAGTGAGCCCTGGGAAATTATTTTGAAAATCGGTTTGCGGCAATTTGTGACGGGAAACTAAAAACGGATAAAAGGTTTGTGTCCGATTCCAGGTGCTCGTTTCCGTTTCTTTGCCAAGGGAGATGGTTGTCCGAAGACAATTTCCCCGGTCATGTAGCCAACACGGCTATAGGCCGGGGGTCTTTAAACTCGGCCCTTTTATGACTCGTGGACTTCAACTCCCAGAATTCCTCAGCCAGCGTGCCTGGCTGAGGAATTCTGGGAGTTGAAGTCCACGAGTCATAAAAGGGCCAAGGTTGAAGACCCCTGACTTAGCCACTTCTTCGCTTAATGATCAAATAGCCGGCCCCAATTGTAGTCACTAAACGAGGACTATCCGTATGCTGTTTATATGCTACTATTAGATGTGATACGATTTTATTGTCTTTGAGATGATAGATCAGGGGTCTTCAAACTCATCCCTTTTGTGACTCGTGGACTTCAACTACCAGAATTCCTCAGCCAGGCCTGCTGGCTATGGATTTCTGGGAGTTGAAGTCCACGAGTTATAAAAGGGCCGAGTTTGAAGAACCCTGCTATAGGCCAAAAGCTCACGGAACGCTGTTACCTTCCATTGAAGTGGTACCTATTGATCTACTCACATTTGCAAGCTGTCAACGCTGCTAATATTGAATATTCTTGCTTTGACAATATATGCAGAACCGTCTAGTATTTTTAGAGTTAAATCAGGTGACAGTGAAAGGGGAGGAGAATATAAGGAAAGCGAAAAAGAAACGGAAGTACCGTATATGCCGGTGTATAAGGCGACTTCCGCAAGTGTTAAAATTGGCGCCGAAGTCGGGGGTCGTCTTATACGCCGGAAATATTGGTAGTTTCCAGCGTATAAGGCGACATTCTAGGAATGCGACTCAGCGCCCAAGACGGGGGTCGTCTTATATGCCAGCATATACGGTAAACCTTTGCCCTCCAAGTTAATTGGAAGATGTGAATCATGACCCCAAAATAAGGGAGGGGAAATGCCTAGAATATGTGCAAAGGAAGGGAAATTCAGATCTTAGCATCCACCATGCTGTGCTGACATCTCTGTAATACTAATAAAGGCTTTTTAGGTTAAAAAAATGCCTGAAAGTTCTTTGAAGTGTTTCGTTAATCAGACACATCACACAAGCTTTCAAACTGCTACTGAGTTTTCCATGAAAATAAGTCCAGGCCCCCCCTTTTTTTTGGCCTCCAAAACAGGCACCAGGTCTTATTTTTTAGGGGGGGTGTATTTTCCACGGCGGTACCGACAGACCCACCCAGCCGTCCCACTTCTGCGGCCGAAGGAAATGCCGAGAACCAAGGATTGAATCCATAGCTCCATTCTCAGTTGCAGAGGCCTTTTCAGAAGGCCAGTGACGGCAAAATATAGGCCCTAGCTCAGTGGTGGCGAACCTGTGGCACGGGTGCCGGAGGTGGCACTCAGAGCCCTCTCTGTGGGCACGTACACCATCGCCCCAGTCCTAAGCCTTCAGCTGGGTTTTATAAAACCTTTTCGCTTTAGGCCTCCACCCCCATGTGCAAAAAAAAAAAAAAGGTTCGATCAGTCAATTTCAACTTCTCACGGGAAAAAAAAGATCTTGCAAAGTTGAAATTGATTGATTGAACTTTTTAGTCCCACCCAGTCTGCCCTTACCACTGCAGCCACACCCACCCAATTGGCCACGCCCACCCAATTGGCCACACCCAGCCAATGGGCCACACCCAGCCGTCAGTTGACGATGCGTAAGTGGGTTTTGGGTTGCAGTTTGGGCACTCGGTCTCTAAAAGGTTCGCCATCACTGCCCTAGCTTGATTTTTAGGCGTGCACCTCGGCCCAAAACTAGGGCTGCAGGAGCTGGAGCAAGGAACGGGAGCTCACCCCATCGTGTGGTGCTCAGGTCTCAAACGCGGCATGTCAGCTCTCCAGCTGGCAAGCTCAGCGGCTTTAAACGCTGAGCCACCGTGCCCCTTTGTGAAACTTCCCTGGTTTCATGGGAAACTAGGGAAGGGGAAAATGGAAAAATCCAACTGTATCACCTCAAAACCGAGAAGCATAAGAATTCTGGGGGGAAAAAAAGAAGGAAAAAAAGAAAGGAGGTCCGGGAGTTTTGTTGTGTTGCTCCGAATGTTTTCACATGACCCCAGAACACCACAATTGTCGTAAGTATGAGTCAGTGGCCAAGCATCTGAATTTTGATGACGTGACCGTGGGGGACGCTGCAAGAGTCGTGAAAAGTGTGAAAACAAGTCACAAGTCACTACTTTCAGTGCTGTTGTAACTTCGAACTGTCACCAAACAAACGGTTGTAAGTCAAGGACCGGGGAACAGAAGAGCCTATACAGTACACTGTTAAGATACAGTAGCAATAAACCTCCCTTTGCTGTCCTTTATCACCAGCCCCAGCTACTGAAGGTAGACTGCTACTGGTGCTGGAAGCTCCATTTTTGTACCGAATGAAGAACCAACTGCTGATCGTTCCGTTTTTAGCCCTTGGTTTTTAAGAAGAGACTACTAGACAGTCACTTATCTGAAATGCTGAAGGTTCTCCTGCTGGAGATAGAAGGGGGCTGGACTAGAAGACCTCCGAGGTCCCTTCCAGCTCTATTCTATTCTAGGGGTCATTCTAGATTTTGATGGATTTTTTAATGATTTTTTTTTTTTTGCAATTGTTTTATGTGCTGTAATCATGGACACCATGGAAACTACAGGCTGTGTTTCCTGTTTTATTACCTCCCTCTCACTCAGAGTCACTGTTACAAGATGGGCAGCTGCATAAATCAAATGAATTAATTAATTTGGATGCTGCTAGCTCTGTTCTATTCAATTATTCTTTGTTACGTGGGATCTGCTTTTTGCTGGTGGCAGCAGATTCCAGCAATATATCTATGATCTTTCTGTTATTGTTAATGCCTCTCTCTCTCTCCCTCCCTCCCTCCTCTCTCTTTCCGTCTCCTTCTCTCTCTCCCTCGCTCTCCCTCTCCCTCCCTCCTTCTCCTTCCCTTCCTCTCCCTCCCCCCTCTCCCTCCCTCCCTCTCTCCCTTCCTCCTTCCCTCCCTCCCTCTCTCTCTCCCTCTCCCCCTCTCCCTCCCTTTCTCCCTCTCTCTCCCTCTCCCTCCCTCCCTCTGTCCCTCCCTTCCTCCTTCCCTTCCTTCCTTCCTTCCTTCCTTCCATCCTCCTTCCCTCCCTCCCTCTTTCCCTTCTCCCTCCCTCTCTCTCCCTCCCTCTCTCCCTCCCTTCCTCCCTCCCTCTCCCTCGCTCTCTCCCTCTCCTTCCCTCTTTCTCCCTCTCTCTCTCCCTCCCTTCCTTCCTCCTTCCCTTCCTTCCTCCTTCCCTCCCTCCCTCTCTCCCTTCCTTCCTCCTTCCCTCCCTCCCTCTCTCTCTCCCTCTCCCCCTCTCCCTCCCTTTCTCCCTCTCTCTCCCTCTCCCTCCCTTCCTCTCCCTCCCCCCTCCCTCCCTCCCTCTGTCCCTCCCTTCCTCCTTCCCTTCCTTCCTTCCTTCCATCCTCCTTCCCTCCCTCCCTCTTTCCCTTCGTCCCTCCCTCTCTCTCCCTCCCTCTCTCCCTCCCTTCCTCCCTCCCTCTCCCTCGCTCTCTCCCTCTCCTTCCCTCTTTCTCCCTCTCTCTCTCCCTCCCTTCCTTCCTCCTTCCCTTCCTTCCTCCCTCCCTCTCTCCCTTGCTTCCTCCCTCCTTCTCCCTCCCTTCCCCTCCCTTCCCCTCTCCCTCTCTCCCTCTCTCTCTCTCCCTCCCTCCCTCCTCTCTCTTTCCGTCTCCTTCTCTCTCTCCCTCGCTCTCCCTCTCCCTCCCTCCTTCTCCTTCCCTTCCTCTCCCTCCCCCCTCTCCCTCCCTCCCTTCCTTCCTCCTTCCCTCCCTCCCTCTCTCTCTCCCTCTCCCCCTCTCCCTCCCTTTCTCCCTCTCTCTCTCTCCCTCCCTTCCTCTTCCTCCCCCCTCTCCCTCCCTCCCTCTGTCCCTCCCTTCCTCCTTCCCTTCCTTCCTTCCTTCCTTCCATCCTCCTTCCCTCCCTCCCTCTTTCCCTTCCTCCCTCCCTTTCTCTCCCTCCCTCTCTCCCTCCCTTCCTCCCTCCCTCTCCCTCGCTCTCTCCCTTGCTTCCTCCCTCCTCCCTCCCTTCCCCTCCCTCTCCCTCCCTCTCTCCCTCCCTCTCTCTCTCTCCCTCCCTCTCCCTCCCTCTCTCCTTCCCTCTCTCTCTCTCTCTTTCCCAAAAATGCAGATTTACACCCGCTCCGTGATCGAACCTCTTCCTCCAGCCCCCACCAGGGATGTGACGACCTCTCCCATCCCCTCCCCTTCCGAAAACAGCGTCACGCCCCCTGATACACTGGCGAGAAATGCCGAGAAACAGAAGAAAAAACCTAAAATGACCGATGAAGAAATCCTGGAAAAATTGAGTAAGATTTCTTTTGAAGTGGAACGTCGAGAGGGAAAGGAGAAGGGGGGGAAAAATACAAGTAGTCCTCGAATTACGACCACGGTTGAGCCCAAAAGTCTGTTGCTAAGCGAGACATTTGTTAAGTCAGCTTCGCCCCGTTTTACAAACTTTTTTTTGCCACGGTCGTTAACTGGATCACTTAAGTTAGTGACGCAGTTGTTAAGTGAATCTGGCTTCCCCCATTGCTTGTCGGAAGGTCGCAAGAGGGGGATCACGTGATCCCGGGACCCTGCAGCCGTCATAAATACGAGTCAGTTGCCAAGTGTCTGAATTTTGATCACGTGACTACAGGGGTGCTGCAACGGCCGTAAGTGTGAAAAAGGGTCATAAGTCACTTTTTTCAATGCCGTTGCAACTTCGAACGGTCACTAAACGAACTGTTGTAAGTCGAGGACAACCTGTATTGCATTGGGGTGGGGGGGGTGGGGGTTGCGGTATTTTAATTGTGATTGCCGACAAAATTATGCCTTGCCCTGTTTCGTGTTAAGCCGTTTCCTCCGGTGCTAACGGGCAAAGTGCAAGCTTTCGCACAATCGGTGTTTGAAGGCTTTCAGAAGTGTCTCCCTGGGCGGTTTGTGGTGTGATGTGTGATGCTTTGCCTCTCTAAATAGATGGAGTGTGTTAAGTGGGACTGTCAAAGCTAGAAAGGACTGGGAGACTCACAATTATAGGACAGGCAGTCCTCGACTTACGACTTACTGCCTAGCAACTGTTTAAAGTTACGATGGAGCACCCTAGGACCTGGATTCAAAGTCACAATGGCACTAAAAAAAGAGGCTTTATGGCTGTTTTTCAGACTGATCGCCCCGTGGTTACATGAGCAAATAGGAGTTGGCTAGGCAACTGGCTCATATTTATGATGGTTGCAGTGTTCGGGGTTAAGTGATTCCCACCTTTGGAGAAGCAAACTGTGTGAATAACAATGCAGTGAGCCGTGTGCAGATCTGTACAGTGGGGAAATGAAACAACCACTTCACAAACACACGGCGCAACATAGGAGAACAAATCTATCAGGACCAGATTCAGCAAGATTCTTAATGGTGGAAACAATGATAAATAAAAAAAGATATTGATAATAACAATAACAACAACAACAATAATAATAAAGTTGGAAGGGACGTTGGAGGTCATCTAATCCAACCCCCTGCTCAGGTAGGAAACCCTATACTATTTCAGACAAATGGCTGTCCAGTCTCTTCTTAAAAACTTCTAGTGTTGGAGCATTCACTGCTTCTGGAGGCAGGTTGTTCCACTGGTTAATTGTTCTGACTGTCAGGAAATTTCTCCTTAGTTCCAGGTTGCTTCTCTCCTTGATTAGTTTGCATCCATTGCTGCTTCTCCTGCCTTCCAGCGCTTTGGAGAATAGCTTGACTCCCTCTTCTTTGGGGCAGCCCCTGAGATATTGGAACACTGCTATCATGTCACCCACCCGTCCTTCTCTTCATTTAACTAGACATACCCAATTCCAGCAACCGTTCCTTCTATGGTTTAGCCTCCAGTCCCCTAATCATCTTTGTTGCTCTTCTCTGTACTCTTTTTAGAGTCTCAACATCTTTTTTACATCATGGTGACCAAAACTGGATGCAGTTTTCTAAGTGTATTACTGTGATGATAGTAATATGTGCACCAAACAATAAACAAGATGAATTTTATCAAAAACTACACAGGAAAATATTGGAAATGGAATATCAAAATATTTGTCTAGTAGGATAGTGCAATTGCGGATGGAAAATTAGATTACACAAGGAGTAAAATAGGGAAAAAAGGAAGAAAGAGACTCCCTAAAGCTTTTTTCCAGATGATAAGAAGAGATACGTGTACAGGGTGTCTGGAGAGAAAGGGACTTAAAAAAGACCCAGTATACATTTTATTTGAACAGATATAAATCATGGTCCAGAACTGATATGATATGGATGTTCCCTGAACTAAGAACCAAATATACAGGAGATTGAGATAGAACCCAATAATTGGGCTGACCATCATCTGATAAAAATGACCTGGAGAGGAGTAAAGAAGAAATGAAAGTGGACACTGAATCAATCGCTATTAAAAGATAAAAAAATTTATAGAAATGGCAGAAAAAGAAATGGATTTTTTTTTTTTTTTAAAGGACTAGCTTCAGTAGTCCATCTGCATTTAAAAGACAGCAAAATCCACATTTTGGACAAAGAGGACCGCTGGTTTGAAAGAGGGGTCAAAGAGGCCATCTGTGTCCAAATTGAATAGCCCTCTCTTAATGGGGGGGGGGAATACGCATCACCGATCTCCAGTCTACAACACAGTCCTTTCAGCAGTTCCAAGAAGGCTCCACACCTGTTTGCACCACTCAGGTGACCCTGAGGACACAGGTAAACCTCCAAGTGGCCTCAACAACACTCTAAAAGAAGGCAAATGACCGGCTGTCTGCAAGGAGTATAAATCCTTCCCTTCCCCACCATCCAGTCAGAGCTGAAGAAGCTTCTTGGATGCGAAGTGAAATGTCTTCAAAGAAGAAACAAGGAAGTCCAGTTGCTCTTGAAAAAAGCACCTTTAGGACAGTGATGACCTAGAGGACGGAGGATCTCCATAGACACCGTGTGAATAACTTAACAGCTGCAGTGATTCACTTAAAAACCGTGGCAAGGAAGGTCGTAAAATGGAGCAAAATTCACTTAACAACTGTCTTTTGTTTAGCGACAGAAATGTTGGGCTCAACGGTCGTTGTAAGTCGAGGACTAACTGTAATAGGCCCATCAGAACAATTTCTAACAGAAGACTGTGTGATTGACAAATTCTTAGATGAAACAAAGCAGGATGGGGTGCTAATATTCTGCTTATATTTTGGCAGGCAAAGCTTTGAACAGGGATTTTTTTTTACCTCAGAGATTTGTCTGGAAGTTCCCCATCCATACTTAGGCGATATTATCTTACTTGGTTTTAAAATGAAGGAAACTGGTATATCTGTAATTTACTGCTTGCCCAGTGAGTTTGTGCATGGATCAAGTTGCACTAAAAGGAAAAACATCAACACTGAAAAAAGTTACTGAAGTCTTAGTTCCGTGAAGTGAACTTTTAGGTTTTTTCCCTTTGAAAACTAACTGTATTTCCAAGAAATTAATGTCTGCTTAAATAACAAGAAGCTTGAACTGCAGAATTAGAATTTGATTTCAGTTTTTTGCTTTTTCTTTTAAAAGGAGGCATCGTGAGCATTGGGGATCCCAAGAAGAAATATACCAGTTTTGAGAAGATTGGACAAGGGTAAGTATTTAATTGTGAGCGTCTGCTTCTTCGGTACCGGTGGTCCTCGACGTAATGACCGTTCGACATTACAATGGCGCAGAAAAAGATGGCTTATGACTGTTTGACACCTGACGGTTGCAGCATCCCCATGATCATGTGATCAAAATTCAGATGCTTAGAAGTCAAGGGGGAAGCCGGATTCATTTAACAATCTTGTTGGTAACTGAACACCTACAGTGATCCACTTAACAACTGTGGCAAAAAGGTCGTAAAACGGGGCAGAAAGAACTGCCTTGCTTGCTGACAGAAATTTGGGGCTGGATTGTAATTGTGAGTTGAGGACTATCTGTACCCCCAAAACTGAGTTCGTCTTATCCACTGATGGGCTTATCTGTGAATATATTTTGTTTTGTAAAATATCTGTGCATCCGTATATACTTGTGTGTAAGCCCATCTGTGGATAAGCTGAGCCTTGCATGTTTAACTAAAATGGATAATGAAAAATGGACGATTCGTGGATTACCCACACATAAGCCAATTGTGAAAATTTAAAATATATGAAAATTGTGAGAGCCGACTGATCCACGGGGTCGCACATTTTACATGATATCTTTGCAAGGTAATGATTTAGAAGTTAACCAGTGTTCTGTCCCAGCCTATGTGAGTTCTTATTAACTCACAATGACAAACCCTTCTTTTAACAAGTAGGCTGGAAATACAGGAAAAACAAACTCCTTTTATTATTATGTACAGACCTGCGAAATGTCCCCAAAACAAAGGCAAACAAAACACAATGCAAACTGAAAATTGTCCAAAGGCAAACAGAGCAGGATTCAAACAGAGAATTGTTCACAGGCAAGGCAAACAGAACAGGATTCCATGAAACTTGAGTCCTTTGCAAATGGTTGCCTTCAGCAACCAGCACCGCCCACACCTTCCCTTTTTATTATACAGCCCCAAGGCGTAGCTTCTCAATGCCTTCTCCTCCTCCTTTGGAGTCGCCCCATTGCCTCCCTCTGTCCTGCTGTTGTTGCCTGTCTGCGTTTGTGAGCGTCTATGACAGTGATGGCGAACCTTTTAGAGACCGAGTGCCCAAATTGCAACCCAAAACCCACTTATACATCGTTGAGTGCCGGGTGCGTGTGGCCCATTGGCTGGGTGTGGCCCATTGAGTGGGCGTGGCCCATTGGGTGGGCGTGGCCCATTGGGTGGGCATGGCTGCAGTGATAACAGCAGACTGGGTGGGACTAAAAAGTTCAATCAATCAATTCCAACTTTGCAAGAACTTTTTTTTCCCCGTGAGAAGTTGAAATTGACTGATTGAACCTTTTTTTTTTTTTTGTACACAGTGGTGGAGGCCTAAAGCGAAAAGGTTTTATAAAACCCAGCTGAAGGCCTAGGACTGGGGCAGTGGCACGCGTGCCCACAGAGGGGGCTCTGAGTGCCGCCTCTGGCACCCATGCCATAGGTTCACCACCACTAGTCTATGATGTCTTCCAGCTGTGAGTCTTCCGAGTCTCAGCTGAGCACCAGTGGAGGGGCCAAGTTCTTTATCAGATTGTAAGTCCTGGAGCTCATGAGAGCCTTCCTCCGACTCTGATGGCTCTCCAGGCCCCTCCTCTGATTCCCCGGATTCAGCTGCCGGGTCCACTGGCTGGCACGGAATCACAACAGCCAGCTTGTATAATGTGAGATGAATGATGCAATGTTAGGAATGACTCAACAGGAGTCTGTATTCCTTTAAGAGTCTGAGTATAAAAGGGAAGTTTTTTGCTGGCGTCTTTCTCTCTCTCCTCCATTTGACTGCTGTAATTGCTGTATATTGGAGTTTGCTGAATTATCACCATGTGTATGTAATTGTTCTTTGTGTATCTTTGTAGATAGGGTGTAATATAAGCCACCATTTAAGACAAACCACTGTTTACTGTATTTACTCCTGGGTTACCTCAGCGCAATAAAACTCTGCATGCTCTGACAATTTTGGTTAAAAGTTGAGAATCAGCTTATCGGCAGATGGGCTTATCAACGCTTATACATGGCACTTGAGAAGCTTTTTCAAAAGAGATTTATCTTCTTTCTCTTTTTCCCTTTAGGGCTTCAGGTACGGTTTACACAGCGATGGATGTAGCAACTGCACAAGAGGTAAAGGCTCCGACAGGTGTGAGACGGGGTGCAGGTAGAGGGGACTGGAGGCTAAAACATATCAAGAACGGGTGCAGGAATTGGGTATGTCCGGTTTAATGAAAAGAAGGACCAGGGGGGGCCTGATAGCCACCTTCCAATATTTGAGGGGCTGCCACAGAGGGACAGAATCAAGATCACGTGATGTGTTAATATCACTTTATAAGTATATTAAAAAGCAGAGACATCACCCTGCCAACAAAAGTACGTATAGTCCAGGCCATGGTTTTCCCAGTTGCAATGTATGGCTGTGAAAGTTGGACCATAAGAAAGGCTGAGTGCCAAAGAATTGAGGCCTTTGAATTATGGTGCTGGAGAAGACTCTTGCGAGTCCCTTGGACTGCAAGGCGTTCAAACCGGTCAGTCCTAGAAGAGATCAACCCCGACTGCTCTTTAGAAGGCCAGATCCTGAGGTTGAAACTCAAATACTTTGGCCACCTAATGAGAAGGAAGGACTCCCTGGAGAAGGGCCTAATGCTGGGAAAGATGGAGGGCAATAGAAGAAGGGGACGACAGAGAATGAGATGGCTGGATGGAGTCACTGAAGCAGTAGGTGTGAACTTAAATGGACTCCAGAAGATGGTGGAGGACAGGAAGACCTGGAGGAGCGTTGTCCATGGGGTCGCGATGGGTCGGACACGACTTCGCAATTAACAACAACAAAGAGCACATTTGGAATATTGGTCGGTATAAAAAAATGCTTAACGACTCATAAAGTCACTTAACGACAGCAATGGGAGAGCCAGGATTGTGGTCATTAATGAGGCAATCCCATGGACGTCTTGCTAACAACCGCCACAACTTACAACTTCATGGGCAACCTCCATTACGGTCGTAAATTGAGGACTGCCCGTCTTTCTTTCTTTTTTCTATGTTATTGGTTTTCCAGTTTTACATTTAAGTATTTGGAAGGCAACGTGGTGATTGGGTTAATCAATAGTTCAATAACAAAATCTTTTAGTACATATCTCAGGTTACATCATCAAATGTTTCTTCTCTGTTTCCCTTAACATTTGCTATATCATATTTAAGCTAGTAAATTTCTAATTGTATCAAACTCAGCGAAAACTTCATTATCACATTTATCAATACAGTTTTTGCTTATACATACCTTAATAGAGCTTCATAAACAATCCATATCCTGTTACTAAGTTTTACCTAATTTTTAGTTTTTAATTACCATACTCCAATTTAATCTTTAATATGCATAGTATTTGAGTTTCGGGTAACCCAAATTTCCTTTATCTCACTTCATAAAAATTATAATATCTAAAATGCACATATTTCTTTAAGTAAGAAATATGTGCATTTTAGATATTATAATTTATTCTATTTCATAAATGTTTTTCTATTTATTCTATTTCATAAATGTTTTCTATTTCTCACCTTAGTGCAGGGCTTTTCAACCAGTGGTACGGGTACCACCTGTGGTACATTGGCACCTGGCAGGTGGTACGTGACCATTCTAGAAAAGTGGGAGCGGGGGAGGAGAATGAGCTGAACCAGTGGCAGCACCACACAAGCCTGAGCGAGAGACGGCTGGAGCTGCAGGGCTGTCAGGGCTCAGCGGAAGCGCCAGGATCAGCGCCAGACTCCAGCTGGACCTCGGCACTGATCCTGGCACTTCTGCTGAGCCCAGAAGAAGCGCCAATCAGCTGGAATGTTGCAGCATCTCCAGGGTCTTGTGATTTACATTCAGATGCTTGGCAACTGATTCATATTTATGATGGTCACAGTGTCCCAGGGTCATGTGAAGTGACCAAAACCTGCTGCAACCACCCAGCAGACAGGGGGAATAAAAACCAAACACCCCCCCCCACCCCACCCCTGCTGCCAATCCTCAACAGAAATGCTCACAACAATGAAAATCTCGGACAGGAGGAAGAGCGCGGCCGGGCGGGCAGGTGTCTTGCTCAGCTGTGGCTTGGGGGGCACTTTTTTCAGTGCCATTGTAATTTCGAACAGTCACTAAGCGAACTGTTGTAAGTTGAGGACTACCTGTACTTTATCACTTTTTTCCCTTTTTTGGGGGGGGGGTCATCAAGTTTTTGACACCTTGCTAGGCGACTGGTGGTCCTCGGATGTTGCCGTATCCCAGTGTTTCCCAAACTTGACAATTTTAAGGCATGAGGACTTAAACTCCCAGAATTCCACAGCCAGCAACGCTGGCTGTGGAATTCTGGGAGTTGAAGTCCTCATGCCTTAAAATTGTCAAGTTTGGGAAACACTGCCGTATCCTAAAAGTGGTACAGTGGGTGAACAGGTTGAAAAGCCCTGCCTTATAGTTTACTATTTTCCAACTAATATCTTCTGCCCCCATTGGAATTGTGATTCTCGCGACCAGATTGATGGATTCCTTTTTCCTTTTTCGTTTCCCCTCCCCTTCCAAAATGTAGGTTGCCATCAAACAGATGAATTTGCAGCAGCAGCCGAAGAAGGAGCTGATCATTAATGAAATTCTCGTCATGAGGGAAAACAAGAACCCCAACATTGTCAATTACCTGGACAGGTACCTGCGATTAAGATATGGGGGCGGGCCTTCTTCTTGTTTTACACAGCCACCTTGGCAGGAATCGACATTGTCTCTTCCCTTGATCCCCAAGATAACCGAAAGGGGTGGGGTGAGAAGACCGAAAAGTTTGACCCTGTTTTTCCCTTAAAAAATAAATAAATCATTAAATAAAACAGGGGAGCTGAGCTTGACACGGGGCGATGGGAGAGAAGTCAGGAGATCCCAGGGAATGGGACTGGGCCGCATCCCTGAAGTTGCCACCCTCATGGTGTTGATTTGAATTTAGTTGATTGGTTTATACATTGATAGAAGGAGAATATTTGTTGCTCAGGGTGGAAATGAGGGGTCCTTGATGCCTTTTGAAATTGGTAGTTTTCTTGCAGACGTTTCATGACCCAACTAGGGAACATCATCAGTGCTTGGAGGGAATGGGATTTATAGGGAGGAGGAGGAGGAGGAGGAGGAGGAGGAGGAGGAGGAGGAGGAGGAGGAAGATGACGACGACTGTGGGGTCCTTGGTGCTCTCTGAGCTTGATGGCTTTCTTGCAGACGTTTCATGACCCAACTAGGGAACATCATCAGGGCTAGAAGGAATGGGATTAATGGAGAGGAGGAGGAGGAGGAGGACTGTGAGGCCCTTGGTGCTCTCTGCTTGATGTCTTTCTTGCAGACGTTTCATGACCCAACTAGGGAACATCATCAGTGCTATGAGGGATTTTGGGCTCAATTATGGTCGTAAATTAAGGACCACCTGTACACTTCAATCTTTTAACTCTTATTAAACTTTCTCTTTAATGCCTTTTCTCTTGAAGCCCTTCTTCTGATTTTGTGCCTGCGTTTAAAAAACTCTTAAAAATAATCCCACTGAAAAACAGTGGACAGCAGGCTGACCAGCTCTTATTTATGTAATGTTGTCTTGTTTTGGCCATCATATGGACATGCTGCTTGTTGGCGAAAGGCAAAATGATCCTTGCTGCACCAAATATGTTGTTTTTTCCGGTTCCCAGAAAAAAATAATCAAACATGGTGAAGAAAAGATGTATTCAGATGCCTGGGGTTAAAATAATCTCCCTTTGGCTTTTGCTTCCTTCTCTTTGCTTCTTCCTCTCCTTGTTTTTGTGTTTATTTGTGGAGTTTAATCTTTTTTTTTTAAAGTAATCCTTTTTTAAAAACATATCCTGGCAAGTGGCTTGGGGTATTGTATCTGTTGCCATGGTGTCGTAGGCAGCAGCCAAAGCATCTCTCAGAGAGCTGTAATCTTAATTATGAAATACATGGGGAGCCATTTTATTCATCCATTTAATGGATTTAAATCTATCGAGCTATCAATAACTAAAACACGTTTCTAGGGCTGTCCAAATCCAAAACAGTTCTGGAATGCTTACAAAAGGGAGACTATATATATAAAGTGATAGCTGTTTATATCTATCTATCTATCTATCTATCTATCTATCTATCTATCTATCTATCTATCTATCTATCTATCTATCTATCTATCTAAATCTCTCTCTCTCTATATATATATCTATATAGCTATCTATATCTATACATAGGTCTTTGGTTATTCAGGTTTTCTCCCGCGTAAAATTGGAAGTGTCTTGGCGACATTTCGACGAAGTCCCATTCATCATCTACATGCTGGTGTTTTCGGCTTCGTGCTTCTAGGAACAATGTGTGATCGTAGTTATTTCTTCCTTTTAACTGCCAGTGGGGGTATGAACTGATTGGATGGGAGCTTGGCTGATTGGATGGGAGCACGAAGCCGAAAACACCAGCCTGAAGATGACGAATGGGACTTCATCGAAACGTCGCCAAGACACTTCAAATTTTACGCGGGAGAAAATCCGAATAACCAAAGACCTACATACAAACATCCGCGAAAACCTCAGAAAATCTATATCTATATATGTACATCTATATCTGTCTATCTCTTTATCTGTCTATCTATCTATTTATCTATCTATCTATCTATCTATCTATCTATCTATCTATCTCTATCTATCTCTATCTCTATCTGTATATCTATATATGTATCTCTCTCTCTCTCTCTCTCTCTCTTTCTCTCTCTCTCTCTCTCTATATATATATATACACACACACACATATATATATCTATCTATCAATATCTATCAATATCAATATCTATATCAATATCTATCTATCTATCTATCTATCTATCTATCTATCTATCTATGCAGGTCTTTGGTTATTCGGGTTTTCTCCTGCGTAAAATTGGAAGTGTCTTGGCGACATTTCAACGAAGTCCCATTCATCATCTTCAGACTGGTGTTTTCAGCTTTGTGCTTCGAAGCCAAAAACACCAGTCTGAAGATGACGAATGGGACTTCGTCAAAATGTCGCCAAGACACTTCCAATTTTACGCGGGAGAAAACCCGAATAACCAAAAACCTGCATACAAACACCCGCAAAAACCTCAGAAAACCTAACTAACTATCTATCTATCTATCTATCTATCTATCTATCTATCTATCTATCTATCTATCTATCTATCTATCTATCTCTGTATCGCTCTCTCTCTATCTCTATATATCTCTATCTATATATCGAACACTCCAGAAAGTGTCATCTCTAACCAGGAATCCAAACCTAGATTTGTTCCCCTGCCCTACCCCAAATTCATTCGTCTTGTGTTTGCGGAGTGATTTTGTGGCTTTATCTTGATGGCCTGCCTTATACCAGCTTGCTCTATTTTTATACATGGCTCCATATGTGGCTTTGGCAATGGGTGCGTTTGTGTGTTTGGCTGACAAATGCTGTTTCTTCGGCTCGCTGCAGTTACCTGGTGGGAGATGAGCTGTGGGTGGTCATGGAGTATTTGGCTGGCGGTTCCTTGACAGACGTGGTAACGGAGACCTGCATGGATGAAGGACAGATAGCTGCCGTTTGCCGTGAGGTAAAGATTTTTAATGAAAACTAGACAACCTGTGACCCTTTGGGGTTTCAGGGTTTCAGAGAAATTTCCTTCCCAGATTGCGCGATGCCCCCAACAGTGGCAGAGCTTCTAATGTACTGGAAAAGTTGTTTAAAAATTCAGAGAGATATTAAGAGATGCATTTGCCCTGAAAGTAGCCCAGGTTGAACTGTATAGCACGCAGAATCTTCCTTCCTTCCTTCCTTCCTTCCTTCCTTCCTTCCTTCCTTCCTTCCTTCCTTCCTTCCTTCCTTCCTTCCTTCCTTCCCTCCCTCCCTCCCTCCCTCCCTCCCTTCCTTCCTTTTCACTCTCCTTTACTCCTTCCTTCCTTCCATCCATCCATTCTGCCCTTCCTTCCTCCCTCCCTTCCTTCTTCCTTCCTTCCTTCCTACTCTACTTTACTCCCTCCCTCCCTCCTTTCCTCCCTCCCTCCCTCCCTCCCTCCCTCCCTCCTTTCCTTCCTCCCTCCCTCCCTCCCTCCTTTCCTTCCTTCCCAGTCTCTTTTACTCCTTCCTTCCATCCATCCATCCATCCATTCTGCCCTTCCTTCCTTCCTTCCTTCCCTCCCTTCCTTCCTTTTCACTCCTTTACTTCTTCCTTTCTTTCTTCCATCCATCCATCCATCCATCCATTCTGCCCTTCCCTCTCTTCCACCTTCCTTCCTTCCTTCCTTCCTTCCTTCTCTACTTTACTCCCTCCCTCCTTTCCTTCCTCCCTCCCTCCCTCCCTTCCTTCCCAGTCTCTTTTACTCCTTCCTTCCTTCCTTCCATCCATCCATCCATCCATTCTGCTCTTCCTTCCTTCCTTCCTTCCCTCCTTCCCTCCCTCCCTCCCTCCCTCCTGTTCTGGCTGTTCTCCTGGTGGCAGTCTCTTTGCTCTGTCCCCCAAGGTCATTCTCACATACCATTACCCCACCTCTGCCTTTCTGACACCAGCATCCTTAGGGGTGTGTCGGTACTGGGAAATGCGTAGATAGCCCTACAGACGCCCACAGACCTACATCTGCCTTTCCCCACAGTGTCTTCAAGCGCTGGAATTCCTTCACTGCAACCAAGTCATCCATCGGGACATCAAGAGTGACAACATCCTGCTTGGAATGGACGGGTCTGTCAAGCTAAGTATGTGGCTTGGATGATTGGCGACAACTGTGGGTCTGGGGGGGGGTGTCTTGCCTGTGGGGAGGTCCCCCTCCTAATGAAGGAATAGAACCCTTTGATTGCAACCCTGCGATCTAACATTAATTTTCAGTGGGCAACAGGTGAAAAAAATATTCATTGTGTTCCTAGAGAGGCACCACATTAATTCTACTTTGTTGGGATCTGTTGTCCTGCTCTTTGGACAGTAAATTCTGGGTTTTTTTGTTTATTCCTTTAGACTTTTATTCCATTGTTATTACTTTGTAAGTAACTCAAGGCAATGGGTATACATAATATTTCTTCCTCTTTTTTTCCGACCACGACATCCCTGCGTAGTGGGCTGGGCTGGGAGAGAGGAACTAGCCCAAAGCCCACCCAGTTGGCTTTCCTGCCTAAGGCAGGACTAGAACTCATAGTCACTTGGGGATTGAGCCAAAGACCCCTAACTGGCTTTCCAGTCTAAGGTGGGACTAGAATTCATAATCTCTTGGGGATTGATCCAAAGTCAACCCAGTCCTTTTTCCTGCCTAAGGCAGGACTAGAACTCATAATCTCTTGGGGATTGGTCCAAAGTCAACCAGTCCATTTTCCTGCCTAAGGCGGGACTAGAGCACATAATCTCTTGGGGATTGGTCCAAAGTCAACCCTGTCCATTTTCCTGCCTAAGGCGGGACTAGTACACATAATCTCTTGATGATTGGTCCAAAGTCAACCCTGTCCATTTTCCTGCCTAAGGCGGGACTAGAACTCATAATCTCTTGGGGATTGGTCCAAAGTCAACCAGTCCATTTTCCTGCCTAAGGCGGGACTAGAGCACATAATCTCTTGGGGATTGGTCCAAAGTCAACCCAGTCCATTTTCCTGCCTAAGGCGGGACTAGAACACATAATCTCTTGGGGATTGGTCCAAAGTCAACCCTGTCCATTTTCCTGCCTAAGGCGGGACTAGTACACATAATCTCTTGGAGATTGGTCCAAAGTCAACCCTGTCCATTTTCCTGCCTAAGGCGGGACTAGAGCACATAATCTCTTGGTGATTGGTCCAAAGTCAACCCTGTCCATTTTCCTGCCTAAGGCGGGACTAGTACACATAATCTCTTGATGATTGGTCCAAAGTCAACCCTGTCCATTTTCCTGCCTAAGGCGGGACTAGAACTCACAATCTCTTGAGGATTGGTCCAAAGTCAGCCCAGCCCATTTTCCTGTCTAAGGCGGGACTAGAACTCATAGTGTCTTGTTGATTGGTCCAAAGTCAACCCAGTCCATTTTCCTGCCTAAGGCAGGACTTGCTGTTCCTTTATTGGAAAGCACCTGTCAACCTTCAAAGCTCGCTTTGCTGGTGCAACAAAGATTTCTTAGCTTGCCAACGAACTTGGGAGGAGAATGGGGAAATGGAAGGCAGGTCTGCAGAGATAGAGAAGACAGACCCTGAGATTCAAGGACGATTCACCAGGTGCCTGGCCTGTCTCAGAGACCTTTTCTCATAACCATATATTTACACCTCATTGGGCGATGTGACCTGTTTAAGGATGGGAGGGGGAATTCTATGCTTTTACTATAGGCCAGGGATTTGCCAGAGCTGGTTTTACTTTCATATGTGCCGAAAAATGTATTCAATAAAGTTTTACATTAAGAGATTGGAATGTCTAGAAGGTTGGGTTGAGTATGTCAGTCGGACCTTGACAGCAGCAGGTTGAGGACCATTGGAGTAGACCAGGGTCTTCAAACTTGGCCCTTTTATGACTTGTGGCTGAGGAATTCTGGAAGTCAAAGTCCACAAGTCATAAAAGGGCCAAGTTTGAAGACCCCTGGAGTAGACCAAGCTTAGCATGAACCTTTTTCATTGATAAATCTTTCTTTCTTTCTTTCTTTCTTTCTTTCTTTCTTTCTTTCTTTCTTTCTTTCTTTCTTTCTTTCTTTTTTTGTTTTTTTCCTTCTCCAGCTGATTTTGGCTTTTGTGCCCAAATCACTCCGGAGCAGAGTAAGCGCAGCACCATGGTGGGGACGCCATATTGGATGGCTCCCGAAGTGGTCACGAGGAAAGCCTACGGCCCCAAGGTGGACATCTGGTCTCTGGGCATTATGGCCATTGAGATGGTGGAGGGGGAACCCCCGTACCTCAACGAGAATCCCCTGCGGGTAAGCTTTGGGCACCAGTGACGTAGGTTCTCCGCACTTAGCTTCAAGACAGAGCTGTGCCTGGGGGGGGGGGCAAGGCTCACCTTTCCGCCTTCAGTGACCCCTCCTAGCGAAAAGAGGATGGGAAACATTTTCTGTCTAAGGAGACAGAGTGAGTATTGGATGGAAGTATAAAGAGGCCTGTTTAAATGGCCCAACAAGCAGAGATCAAGAATTGGGGTTCCAGCTGGTTCTTTCTGCCATACGTGGTTCTTAATGCTTTTTGCATCATCCACTGGTTGCAATTCCCTGCTTTGCTAACCAAGAAATTGCTAACAAAAGAAATACACTGCCAATTGTTAGATCAAGAATTCAATTTTCCCTTCCTTCCTTCCTCCCTCCCTCCTTTCCTCCCTCCCTCCCTCCCTCTCTCTTTGTCCTTTCCTTCCTTCCTTCCTTCCCTCCCTCCCTCTCTCTTTCTCCCTTCCTTACCCTCCTTCCTTCGATCCTTCCTCACCCTCCTTCCTTCCTTCCTTCCTTACCCTCCTTCCTTTGATCCTTCCTCACCCTCCTTCCTTCCTTCCTTCCTTCCTTCCTTCCTTCCTTCCTTCCTTCCTTCCTTCCTTCCTTCCTTCCTTCCTTCCTTTCTTCCTTCCTCACCTTCCTTCCTTCCTTCCTTCCTTCCTTCCTTCCTTCCTTCCTTCCTTCCTCACTCTCCTTCCTTTCTTCCTTCCTTCCTTCCTTCCTTCCTCACCCTTCCTTCCTTCCTCACCCTCCTTCCTTCTTCATCCATCTTCCTCCCTCCCTTTCTTCTTCCTTCCTCCCTCCCTCCTTCCTTACCCTCCTTCTCCATCCATCTTCCTCCTTCTCTCCCTCCCTTTCTCCTTCCTTCCTTCCTTCCTTCCTTCCTTCCTTCCTTCCTTCCTTCCTTCCTTCCTCCCTCCCTCCCTCCCTCCCTCCCTCCCTTCCCCTGCTTTCTCTTATTCTCTATTTCTTTATTTTATTTCAGGCCCTGTATCTCATTGCCACCAACGGGACCCCAGAGCTACAAAACCCAGAGAAGCTCTCTCCCATATTCAGAGACTTCCTTAATCGCTGCCTGGAAATGGATGTGGAGAAGAGAGGTTCTGCGAAAGAGCTCCTCCAGGTAACATGGGGATCCAGACGAAGAGAGCCAGAATTTGAGTTCTTTTTTTGTTTTGTTTTTTACATTACGATTTACATAGTTGCCCATTTTACACCACAACGGCTGTACAGTAGGTCAGCGTTTCTCAACCGGGGCCACATTAAAGCACATGGACTTCAACTCCCAGAATTCCCCAACTAGCTAGGCTGGCTGAAAGAGCTATAGACTAGAGCAGGGGTAGGCAACCTTCGCTCTTTTATGACTCATGGACTTCAACTCCCAGAATTCCTGAGCCAGCCATGCTGAGGGGAAAGGGAGAGGTTTCCATGCTGAGCCCCGCTGGCTCAGGAATTCTAGGAGTTGAAGTCCACAAGTCATGAAGGGGCCATAGTTCCCCCATGCTGCCTCAGGAATTCTGGGAGTTGAAGTCCGCGAGTCATGAAGGGGCCATAGTTCCCTCATGCTGGGACAGGAATTCTGGGAGTTGAAGTCCACGAGTCATGAAGGGGCCAAAAGTTTCCCTCATGCTGGCTCAGGAATTCTAGGAGTTGAAGTCCACAAGTCATGAAGGGGCCATAGTTCCCCCATGCTGCCTCAGGAATTCTGGGAGTTGAAGTCCGTGAGTCATGAAGGGGCCGTAGTTCCCTCATGCTGGGACAGGAATTTTGAGAGTTGAAGTCCGTGAGTCATGAAGGGGCCATAGTTCCCTCATGCTGGCTCAGGAATTCTGGGAGTTGAAGTCCAGAGTCATAAAAGAGCCAAGGTTGCCTATCCCTGGACTAGAGTCTCAAAAGTGTGGGATTAGGAGTGAGGAAAGCAGATTGCTACCTACCCCCCAAAGCGACAACTCATGGCTGTCCCTCTCATTTCAAACCAGCCTATCTTGTAAGGCGGCCCCTGTGGGGAAAAAAGAGGAGGAGTGGGGACACCATAGATGCCATCTTGAAATCCTAAATAGGAAAATAGGATGGAAATAAAAGAAATGAAAGGTGCTTTTTCAAGAGGCAAGTGGACTTTTCTTGGTTTCTCTCTGAAGATATTTCGCTTCTCATCCAAGAAGCTTCTTCCGTTCTGACTGGATGGTGGGGAATGGAAGGATTTATACTCCTTGCAGACAACTGGTCATTTGCCTCCTTTTCGAGAGTCGTTGAGGCCACTTGGAGGTTTGTCTGTGTCTTCAGGGTCACCTGAGTGGTGCAAATGAGTGTGGAGCCTCTTTAGAACTGCTGAGAGGACTGTGTTGTGGAGTTGTACTTTCTGCAGGATGTTTCAGCAGTTCCAAGAAGGCTCCACACCCATTTGCACCACTCAGATGATCCTGAGCTTAACTTCCAAGTGGCCTCAACGACTGTCTAAAAGAAGGCAAATGACCAGCTGTCTGCAAGGAGTATAAATCCTTCCATTCCCCACCATCCAGTCAGAGCTTGAAGAACCTTTTTGGATGTCTATGGAGCTTCTCTGTCCTCCAGATCATGGCTGTCCCAAAGGTGCTTTTTTCAAGAGGCAACTGGACTTTCTTGTTTTTCTTTGAAGACGTTTCGCTTCTCATCCCAGAAGCTTCTTCCGCTCTGACAAGATGGTGGGGAATGGAAGGATTTATACTCCTTGCAGACAGCTGGTCATTTGCATCCTTTTAGAGAGGCCATTTGGAGGTTAATCTGTGTCCTCAGGGTCACGTGAGGGATGCAAATGGGTGTTGCCCAAGTCAGAGCTGAAGAAGCTTCTGGGATGAGAAGCGAAATGTCTTCAAAGAAAAACAAGAAAGTCCAGTTGCCTCCTGAAAAAGCACCTTTGGGAGAACCATAACCTGGATGACGGAGAATCTCCATAGACCAGTGGTTCTCAACCTTTTTAATTCCGCGACCCCCAACCAGTCATAAATCGAGGACTACTCAACAGTCGTAAGTCGAGGACTACTCAACTGGTGCAGCACCGTTTGCAGAATGGGACTTTTGGCGGGCTCAGCAGGGCAGAGACAGCCTGGACAATTCTTATTGGCTTTTGAAAGCCAATAGAATTAGACTCTATTCAAGAGAGTCTATTCTATTGGCTTTCAAAAGCCAATAGAATAAAAGGGAGTAGCACAGCTAAGGAAAAGGGGAAAACATGGCGGACTGCGTTGTTTGGTGACCCCCGTGAAATGGTCGTTCGACCCCAGATGGGATCCCGACCCACAGGTTGAGAACCACTGCCATAGACAAAGAAACTAACCAACTTAATTCCATCAATCTATATTAAGAGTCTGTGGTTTTGTTGCCTCGTTAGCTTTGCTGAATAACAGAAATGTTAACTAACCCAGTGCTTTTCAAGCGCGGCCTCTTTACGATGAGTGGACTTCAACTCCCAGAATCCCCTTGTCGTGGCTTAAAAGCTAATCTTTGACCTACATTCGTTTAGTGACCGATCAAAGTTACGACCACGCAGGAAAAAGTGACTTGCGACCGGTTTTCACACTTAACAACCGTTGCAGCATCCCCACAATCACGTGATCAAAACTTCAAGACGCTTGGCGACTGACTCGTATTTATGACGGTCGCCGCGTCCCCGGGGTCACGCGATCCCCTTTTTGTGAACTTCTGACAAGCAAAGTCCATGGGGGAAGCCAGATTCACTTCACAACCATGTTACTAACTTAACAATTGCAGTGATTCGCAACCGCTGTGGCAGGAAAGGTCGTAAAACGGAGCAAACCTCACTGAACCACTGTCTCACTTAACGACAGAAATTTTGGGCTCAGTTGTAAGTCGAGGGCGACCTACAAAAGAGCGTTGATGGCATTTCATCCTTCGCTTTTCCAAACAGCAACGCGGCAACTTTATAAATACGATGCACGTTTCTTTTCTATTGACCAATTAAAAGACCCACAAAAGTTGTGACTGTTTTCCCAAGTTGCTTTTCTCTCTCTCTCTCTCTCTCTCTCTCTCTCTCTCTTTTCTAGCACCAGTTCCTGAAAATTGCCAAGCCCCTGTCCAGCCTCACCCCTCTGATCGTTGCGGCGAAAGAGGCCACGAAGAACAACCACTGAAAAAAAACAACAACACAACCACACCAGCTGTTTCCGAATCCTTCCGCTAACGGTTTCTGTTTTATCCTTTGGATTTTCTTTCTTCTTTTAAGAGACCATTTTTAAAAAAGTTCCTCTTTTGGGATTTCTGCCCTATGCAGAAGCCTTTTAATCTTTTTTAATTTTTTTTTGGGGGGGGGGGGGGTAACTGGAATTGTGAAAATTGGACGGAGAATTCAGAAACCGACGTACGGCACGGAGTAACTCTGAACTTTGTTGCAAGACCCCGTGAAAAGGTTGTTCTGATCTCAACCGTTGCGTTCTTGCCAAAAACGAACCCTGCGGGCTTGTTGATCTTTTAATGTACGGATTTCGGAACGAAAAGGAAGAATATTCCGCAGAAACTTTTTAAATGACTTTTTTTTTTTCCTAAGCAAGATACAGTTCTTTAGGCGTTCTTTATTACCTCTCAGAAAGCCTGGTTCTTAAAACTACTGAAAGTTTGTTTTAAATTACTTGAAAACTAGGACAGGCAAAAGAGAAACGCGGACGGTTTTTATAATCTCAAGGGGAAGAGGTTGATGTATATCCTCTGATTCCGCTGGATGTTTGGACAAAGTTTGCATGCGTCAAAGATTGAAGTTAGTTAGGATGAATACTACCATCCCCACCCTCCCACCCCTTTTTGGAAGATTAATTAATCGGTGATGATCATGCAATGTGTTTGGGGTTTTGTGTGAGTTGTATGTGTGTTTATACCCCTATGTGTGTGAGTGTGTGTATGAGAAAGAAATTGTCCTCTTAATTAAATCCCGACGGCTTCCCCCCCCCCCCAATCCTAACCTGCAGTTTAGATCTGCCTAATCTGCCTTGTTTGGTTAATAGATTAGAACAGGACTTTCCGGATGGATTGGGACTTCAGTTCCCAGAATCCCTCTTGAGCAAAGGAATTATGGGAGTTGAAGTCCAGGGCAGCTGGAAAGTGCCACGGATGGGGGAAAGCTGCTGCAAGTGGTCTTAGTTTTTTTATGAGATTAAATAATACAGAAATTTGCTCCTTTGACCCTTTCTTAAAAAATAGGGCTACGCAAATCCTGAGAATTGCAGTGAAGAAAAAGGTTGGTTTTGAGGGAGTATTTCTTTGCTGCTTCTAGCTCTGGTAAAGAATATCGTGGTTTCCCATTTTGAAATTTGAAAAAAAAAAACAAAAAACCCCCGACTCTGTATATCAGGACTTGTTTATCTGGGCCTTTGAGCTGCTGAGAATTCAGTCTTTACAGATCCAGGTACGGGTGAGGCATCGGGCATACCAGGAGCTTTTGTGTAGAAAAACCTTGTAATTTGTGCGATACGAAAGCGATGGATGCCAAATCAGGTTTTGAATAAACTAGATTGTGGATGTTTCACACCGATTCAAGTTTGTAAAAGGTGAGAACGCCAGAAGGGAAAAGAATATAAATGCATGGAAAACGAGGCTGGGACAGGTTTTGACACAAACTAATATAAAAAGCATCAAGAGCCCAAGCTTTGATTGCAGTCTGGAACTCCTTTTTCCATATGCTGAAAATAGACTAGCCCTCTGTGTGCAGTTGAGACAGGAAAGAGTATTCCAAAGCATGTGCAAAGAGCTCTCTCTCCTCTACAGGTATTCCTCCATTTAACAACAGTTCATTTAGTGACTGAAGTTAACAATGGCACTGAAAAAAAATGACTGTTTTTCACCGTTGCAGCATCCCCGTGATCACGTGATTAGAATTCAGATGCTTGACAAGTGACTCATATTTATGACGGTTACTGTGTCCACGTGATCCCCTTTTGTGACCTGTCAAGCAAAGTCCATGGGGAGGCCAGATTCATTTCACAACCCTCTTACTAACTTAACAACGGCAGTGATTCACTTAACATTTGTAGCAAGAATAGCAATAAAATAGGGCAAAACTCACTTAACAACGGAAAGGTTGAGCTCAATTGTTGTAAACTGAGGGCTACCGTCCTATACCTTGCCAGGAGGTGTTTATTTACATTTCCTGCTTTGTGTCACGATGAGCCCTCAGGGTGGTTCACATCGTTCAAAAGCCAAAGCAAAATGCAGGTAGTCCTCAAGTTATGTCCGTAATGGAGCCTGCCCATCACGGTCATAAAGCGGGCCAGTGCATGACTGATCCACTTTTAATGGTCTTTTTGGCGGCTGTCATTAAGTACGGAATGCTACAGTTGTTAAGTGAGCCAATTGTTTGGTATGGGTGTGGTTTTGTCAAAAGTCAGACGTAAATGCTGGTTTTTGGCAAAACCTTTATAAAAGTGCATTCACATGAACCCAGGACGCTGCAAACAGCCATAAATGCCGGTTGCCAAGCACCCAAAAATTGATCATGTGATCTGGGGAGAGTTGGAACTTCAACTACTATGTTTCCCCGAAAATAAGGCCTACACCAGGAATAGGCAACCTTGGCTCTTTTATGACTCGTGGACTTCAACTCCCAGAATTCCTGAGCCAGCCATGCTGAGGGGAAAGGGAGAAGTTTCCAAGCTGAGCCACGCTGGCTGAGGAATTCTGGGAGTTGAAGTCCACGAGTCATAAAAGAGCCAAAGTTGCCTACCCCTGGCCTACACCAACAATAAGCCCTAGCTTGATTTTGGGGAGTGGGTCCAATATAAGCCCTACCCCGAAAATAAGCCCTAAAAATGAAGCTAGGGTGTTGGTGGGGGGTGGTGGAGCTGCAGCCAGGCCTCGCCAGCCCACTTCTTCTGAGGCTTCTTCTGTAGCCAAGCCTGCATTTCTCAGTCACAGGCCTTTCCAGAAGGCCTCTGCAGCTGAGAACCAAGCTATGGATTCAGTCCATAACTCAGTTCTGCAAGATCTCTGCAGCCGAGCACCAAGTTATGGATTGAATCCATAGCTCAGTACTCGGCTGCTTAAGCCTTCTGGAAAGGCCTGACTGCAAAATGCAGGCCCGAAAGCAGCTGCAGAACTTTGGCCCCAGAAGAAGTGGACCGGTTGGGTGGGGCTGTCGGTGCTGGAGGTGAGGGAAGGTCTACCCTAAAAATAAGACCTGGCGCCTCTTTTGGAGGCAAAAAAATAATAATAAGACCCGATCTTATTTTCGGGGAAACAAGGTATGGGTTATACATATCCCTCTGGTACGTCCATTGGAATTTGAAATCATCACTAAGCAAATAGGCAACCATAAAACAAGGACTACCTCCATAAAACTATAATTAATAATAAAAGTAAACATTTGTAGCTCAGAGCTGAATGAGGGTTTCAAGAAGACAACAAAGCTTGGAGTATATTCTCATAAGTTAACAACAAAACAGATAAGAACTTCTAAAAGGTAAACATTTTCTTGTCCAGTTGTGTCCAGGGTGCAATGCTCATCTCAGTTTCTTAGCCAAGGGAGATCGTTGTCTGAAGACAATTTTCCAAAGGCGCATAGGACGGCATTATCTTCCCATCGAAGTGGGGCCTGTTTATCTACTCGCATTTGCATGCTTTCAAACTGCAAGGTGGGCAGGAGCTGGAACAAGGAACGAGAGCTCACCCCGTCGTGCAACGCTCAGATCTCGAACTTGGGCTGTCAGATCTCCAGCTAGCAAGCTTGGTGTCTTTAACCGCTGAGCCATCGCACCCCTCTTAGGAATATCTAGGGGTACGTCAAATGTCCTGTGCGTTCCCCAGCAATTTTGAGTGGTCTGCCCAAATGCATATTTCATCTGAATGTGGAACCTGGGTTAGATGCAGGCACAAGCCAAAAAGTATGTCTCAGGCACCTGGGGTGGGAATCATGAGAAGAGGATTGTCCTAGTGGACAATCACTTAAATAGGAGCCAGCCGTCTGCTGCAGCTGCCAAAAAAGCCAAAACACTTCTAGGCTGCATTAACAGGGATAGAATGAAGATCATGTGAAGTGTTAATGCCACTTTACAAGGCCTTGGTAAGGCCACACTTGGAATCCTGCATCCAGCTTTGGTCACCACGATGTAAAAAAGATGTTGAGACTCTAGAAAGAATACAGAGAAGAGCAACAAAAATGATCAAGGGACTGGAGGCTAAAACATATAAGGAGCGGTTGCTGGAATTGGGTATGTCTAGTTTAATGAAGAAAAGGACGAGGGGGGACATGATAGCAGCGTTCCAGTATCTCAGGGGCTGCCCCAAAGAAGAGGGAGTCAAGGTGTTGTCCTGAAGGCAGGACGAAGCAACGGATAGAATCTAATCAAGGAGAGAAGCAACGTGGAACTAAGGAGAAATTTCCTGACAGAACAATTAATCAGTGGAACCACCTGCCTCCAGAAGCTGTGAATGCTCCAGCACTGGAGGTTTTTAAGAAGAGACTGGACAGCCATTTGTCTGTAATGATATAGAATTTCCTTCCTGAGCAGGGGGTTGAACTAGATGACCTCCAAGGTCCCTTCCAACTTTATTATTATTATTATTATATAGTGACCAAAGTAAAACAGTTATATAGTGACCATTCAAACAGCACTGAAAAAAGTTACGGCTGTTTTTCACAGTTACGACCTTTCCAGCATGCCCATGAACATGTGATCAAAATTCAGATGCTTGACAATTGGTTCGTATTTATAACTTGCTATGTCCCAAGGTCACGTGATCCACTTTTGGGACCTTCAGAAAAACAGTCAATGGGGGAAACCAGATTCACTTAACAACTGGGTTACTAACTCATCAACCGCAGTGAATTCACTTCATAACAGTGTCAAGCAAGGTGGTAAAATGGGGCAAAATTCACTTGACAGATGTCTCACTTAGCAACAGAAACTTTGGGCTCAGTTGTGGTCGTAAGTCGAGGACTACCTGTACTTGTGTTATGCTGTGCTTGAATCCAAGTTCTGCGGTGGTCCTGCTGTGGAGAGAATGGGAAGGGGGGACAAGATACCCCAGTTGTGCTCTACTCCACAAGACCTGGAATTTCTTTTGGACGCAACTTGGAACACACGAGGAATCGCAGGCCTGGGTCATCTGGATCTTAACCTCTTGGAACTGGTCCAGCTACACATGTCGAGCATGGTGGCAAAGAATAGAATAGAATAGAATAGAAAATATGGAACGGAATAGAAGAGAAGAGAAGAGAAGAGAAAATATGGAACGGAGCAGAATAGAAATGGAATGGAATGGAATAGAATAGAATAGAATAGAATAGAATAGAATAGAATAGAATAGAATAGAAAATATGGAATAGAATAGAATTAGAATAGAATAGAATAGAATAGAAAATATGGAACAGAACAGAATAGAATTAGAATAGAATAGAATAGAATAGAATAGAAAATATGGAACGGAATAGAATAGAATATGGAATGGAATGGAATAGAATAGAATAGGAATAGAATAGAATAGAAAATATGGAACAGAACAGAATAGAATTAGAATAGAATAGAATAGAATAGAATAGAATAGAATAGAATAGAATAGAATAGAAAATATGGAACGGAATAGAATAGAATAGAATAGAATTCTTTATTGGCCAAGTGTGATTGGATACACAAGGAATTTGTCTCTGTTGCATAAGCTCTCAGTGTACATACTATAGATCCATCCATACAGTTTCAAAAGCCATGATCACTTTGTCCAAGACACACAATAGATGCTGCAATATGTACATTTAATCAGTTTGCAAGAACCTTTAAGGAGAGGTGCACCATTGGATATTTGGTGTTATAGATAAATTGGTTGTTTTAGTTGAGCCAGCATTGTGCTGCAGCTGCCAAAAAAGCCAAAAACAGTTCTAGGCTGCATTAACAGAGGGATAGAATCAAGACCATGGAAAGAGTTAATACCACTTTACAAGGCCTTGGTAAGGCCACACTTGGAATACTGCATCCAGTTTTGGTCACCACGATGTAAAAAAGATGTTGATACTCTGGAAAGAGTGCAGAGAAGAGCAACAAAGATGATCAGGGGAGCGGAGGCTGAAACATTACAAGGAATGGTTGCAGGAATTGGGTATGTCTAGTCTAGTGAAAAGAACTAGGGGTGACATGATAGCAGTGTTCCAGTATTTGAGGGGCTGGGGGAGGAGGGAGTCAAGCTATTCTCCAAAGCACCTGAAGGCAGGACAAGAAGCAACGGATGGAAATTAATCAAGGAGAGAAGCAACCTAGAACTAAGGAGAAACTTCCTGACAGTTAAAATAATTAATCAGTGGAACACGCTGCCTCCAGAAGTTGTGGGTACTCCAACACTGGAAGTTTTAAGAGGACCATTTGTCTGAAATGGTATAGGGTTTCCTGCTTGAGCAGGGGGTTGGACTAGAAGACCTCCAAGATCCCTTCCTGCTCTGTTATTCTGCTTGTTGTTGGGAAAATAGGAAGAGGAAGGAATATTAAGCATGTCTTCTGCTTTAAGTTACTTGTAAAGTAATAAAAGTGGGATACAAACAAAAACACAAATAAATACTGTATCTTTTCTGGGGCATGATTCTTTTTTGGGGGGGGCTCAAAGGTCTGGATTCTCCTCTTATATTTTTAATTGTAAGCCATCCTTCAAAGGATGTTCTCTAAATGTCAAGCTATTTGGGAAGGATGTGATCCATAAAAGGTCCTGATTGGCTGAAGATGGTGGATTGTGACGTCAGATGCAAGGCAGTTTCTGACAGTTGGGCTTGAACTCATCTCTGGTTGATGCTGGGCTGTCTGGGAGAGGCCATTTCTCTCGTGGGAATTGAGGATCTTTCGGTGAGTAGGCAAAATGATGGTTTCTCTGATCCCCACAATAAGCAAGCATCCCATCAAGAACCTTGGATGATGCTGGGACCCAGTTCTGAAGAATGTGTCGATTTAATTTCTTTTAATTGGCATTTTGGTGTTAATCACTGCTCATCTGGGGGTTGATTGCTGGTGCGGAGATATTTTGATATTTTTGTTCGGTTTGTCAATTCTCTTTTGCATAGTATTTAGGTATTGTTTATGTCTATGTGTCTATTAATGGCCAATTAGGCAGAGCGCCAGGCTTCCAGGAAATCTTTATCATTTCTGGACTTAGAATAGAATAGATTAGAGCTGGAAGGGACCTTGGAGGTCTTCTAGTCCAGCCTTCTGCTCAAGCAGGAGAACCTATACCGTCTGAGACGGATGAATGTCCAGTCTCTTCTTAAAAATCTCCAGTGATGGAGCGCCAATGATTTCTGGAGGCAAGCTGTTCCACTGGTTAATTGTCCTTACTGTCAGGAAGTTTCTCCTTAATTCCAGATTGCTTCTCTCCTTGATCAGTTTCCAACCATTGTTTCTCGTCCTTCCTTCTGGTGCTTTGGTGAACAACCTCTGCTTTGTGGCAGCCCCTCAGATACTGGAATATTGCTATCATGTCTCCCCTATTTCTTCTTTTCTTTAGACCAGGGCTTTTCAACCTGTTCACCCATTGTACCACTTTTAGGATATGGCAACATCCGAGTACCACCAGTCACCTAGCAAGGTGTCAAAAACTTGATGACAAAAAAAAAGGAAAAAAGTGATAAAATACAGGTAGTCCTCAACTTACAACAGTTTGCTTAGTGACTGTTCGAAGCTACCATGGCACTGAAAGAAGTGCCCCCCAAGCCACAGCCGAGCAAGACAGGCCCGGTGGCGCTCTTCCTCCTGTCCGAGGTTTTCATTGTTGTGAGCATTTCTGTTGAGGATTGGCAGCAGGGGTGGGGTGGGGGATGTTTGGTTTTTATTCCCCCCATCTGCTGGGTGGTTGCAGCAGGTTTTGGTCACTTCACATGACCCTGGGACACTGTGACCGTCATAAATATGAATCAGTTACCTAGCATCTGAATGTAAATCACAAGACCCTGGAGACGTTGCAACATTCCAGCTGATCGGCGCTTCTTCTGGGCTCAGCAGAAGTGCCAGGATCAGCGCCGAGGTCCAGCTGGAGCCTGGCGCTAATCCTGCCGCTTCCGCTGAGCCCTGACAGCCCTGCAGCTCCAGGTGTTCAGGCTTGTGTGGTGCTGCCACTGGTTCAGCTCATTCCCCTCCCTTGCTACCACTTTTCTAGGGTGCTCGCGTACCACCTGCCAAGTGCCAAAGTACCACAGGTGGTACCCGTACCACTGGTTGAAAAGCCCTGCCTTAGACTAGCCAAACCCAAGTCCCGCAGCTGTTCTTCATATGTTTTAGTCTCCAGAACTTTGATCATCTTAGTTGCTCTTCTCTGAATTTTTTCCAAACTCTCAAAGTCTTTTTTGTGATATGGTGACCTAAATTAGCTGCAGTATTCCAGATGTGGTCTTACTAGGGTTTTTATAAAGCGAAAATAATACTTCGCGTGATTTTGATTCTATGCCTCTGTTTATACAACCCAGGATTGTGTTAGCTTTTTTGGCTGCTGCTGCACACTGCTGGCTCAGTCAAGTGATCGTCCACTAGGACTCCAAGGTCCCTCTCACAGTTACTGTTTTTGAGCAAGGTCTCGCCTAATCTGTACTTGTACCTTTGTTTTTTCCTGCCTAAGTGTAAGACTTTGCTTTTCTCCACACTGAAACTCATTTTGTTGGATAGGGCCCGTTGTCTAAGTTTGGCTTGGTCTAGGACGGTCACAGTGTCATACCATGGTTAAATCTGTTCACCTGTTGTGAAATTAAAGAGTCTTCTTACATATTCTAACTTTGCTTGTCCATCAGCAGAGAACGGTGCCGAGACGATTCCTTTCGCCCCCCAAACCACGATGAAATTGGCAGCGTCCCTTCTGATGGACACCCGAGAAAGCTTGAAGAAGGCGATCAGGGACTTAAGAGTCAAAGTGTCCAACCTTGAGGTGGAAAACCCAGACATTGTCAAGATTATGGTCAGAAAAGAGCAGAACACGAGCCTGGAAGGCCAAACCTTTTGTCTGGAAAAGGAAGAGAATGAACTTCAAGAGATATTCCGAGAACTGGAGGACACCAGGGCTACTCTGGAGGCGCAAAACCAGACCTTGACACAGACCAACAAGGTGCTCCACTGCAAAATCAGGAAGGTCTCCAACAACCTGGTCAGGTTTCAGGCCTCCAAGGCCAGTCGGGACCAGGATATTTTGCGTATGAAGCAGGAGATGGAGAACATCGCGGCGGACGTTAAACGGGTGGAGGCGAAAATGGAAACGGCCAAGCAGAGGTACGAGGAGAAGCAGCAGCAGTCCGCCAGGCTGGAACGCATGATGGTTGAACTGGAAGGGATCTGCAAGGCTCAGGATAACGAGATCCTTTTTCTGGAGGAGCACCTGGGGCCACCGATGCGAAATACTCTGTTTTCTGTCTTATCCGAAGGGACCTGGGTGCTGGTGGCTTTAATCGCTGGCCTGGGATTTTCAAACCTGTTGCCCTTCCTGGTGAATTCGTGGTGCCTGAGAGCGGACCACTGACATTTGCGAATTTGTTGGGGAGGTATCGGACATCCTGTCCCCGAATCACCCCTCCGGAAGTTGAGAACCTTGTTGCCTTTTTTAAGCCAGAATCCTGGGGGGCGGGGGGGGGGGAAGCCGGAAATGTAAAAAACTAGTAAATAAAGGGGAAAAAAAAGAGTGTTCCTTTTTCTAGGTTCAGGAATAGTAATGCAGTTCTTTCATCCCAATACTGGGATGAAAATCTGAAATTGGTTCAGCTAAATCTGAAGCTATTGCAGGGAGCCTTGGGCTGACCTGTTAAGTCCTCGGCTTATGACCACAACAGAGCTCAAACTTTCTGTTGCTAAGCGAGACAGTTCTTAAGTGAGTTTTGCCCTATTTCATAACCACGGTTGTTAGGAGAATCAGTGCAGTTGTTAAGCCAGTCACACGGTTGTGAAGTGAATCTGGCTTCCCCATGGACTTTATAATAATAATAATAGAGCTGGAAGGGACCTTGGAGGTCATCTAGTCCAACCCCCTGCTCAGGCAGGAAACCCTATACCATTTCAGACAAATGGCTGTCCAGTCTCTTCTTAAAAACTTCCAGTGTTGGAGCATCCACAGCTTCTGGTGGCAAGCTGTTCCGCTGGTTTATTGTCCTCACTGTCAGGAAGTTTCTCCGTAGTTCTAGGTTGCTTCTCTCTTTGGTTAGTTTCTATCCGTTGCTTCTTGTCCTGCCTTCAGGTGACATTGCTCGTCAGAAGGTCTTAAAAGGGGATCACGTGTCCCTGGGACACCGTCCTAAATGCAGGCCAGTGGCCAAGTATCTGAATTTTGATCACGTGACCACGGGGATGCGGCAACGGTCCTAAGCGTGAAAAATGATCATAAGTCACTTTTTTTCACTGTTGCTGTAACTTGGAACAATCACAAAACAAACGGGTTAATAAGTCAAGGACTTAAAACCTGTGAAGGCTTTAGATTTTAACTGGAAAGATTCTGGAACAAAAGGAAATGGTTTAGCTGAACTCAGACATGTCATATGACGTATCGGGACTGTTCTAGTTTAAGGGTCTGTCTAGTTTAACGAAGAGAAGGACAAGGGGGGACATGATAGCAGTATTCCAATATCTCAGGGGCTGCCCCAAAGAAGAGGCAGTCAAGCTATTCTCCAAAGCACCTGAAGGCAGGACATGAAGCAATGGATGGAAACTCACCAAAGAGAGAAGTAACCTAGAACTAAGGAGAAACTTCCTGACAGTTAGAACAATTAACCAGTGGAACAGCCTGCCTCCAGAAGCAGTAAATGCTCCAACACTGGAAGTTTTTAAGAAGAGACTGGACAGCCATTTGTCCAAAATGGTGTAGGGTTTCCTGCCTGAGCAGGGGGTTGGACTAGATGACCTCCAAGGTCCCTTCCAACTTTACTACTATTACTACTGTTCTGCCATGGCCGGCAATGGGGTGGGCACGGCTTCTGCGTGACGTGTCTGACCCGCGGGCCGCCAGTTTGACCCCCTTGGTCTAACTGTTGCTTTCTTGCTTTTTGTAATCGGCTTTTGCACCAGGGAAATCTCATGCAGGCGTGGGAAACAGTGGACATGGATGGGATACACTGAAGGAGGGAATAAGGGAGTGTACAGGAATGATTGATGTCTTTCTTATGAGGTAATGGCTCTGTTGTCTGACTTTCAGTGGCTAACAAAGTTTATAAAGCAATGCTACCAATTTTCTACGGTAGCGGTTCTCAACCTGTGGGTCGCGACCCCATTTGGGGTCGAACGACCATTTCACGGGGGTCGCCAAACAATGCAGTCCGCCATTTTTTCCCCCCTTTTCCTTAGCTGTGCTGCTCCCTTTTATTCTATTGGCTTTTGAAAGCCAACAGAATAGACTCTCTTGAATAGAGTCTAATTCTATTGGCTTTCAAAAGCCAATAGGAATTGTCCAGGCTGTCTCTGCCCTGCTGAGCCCGCCAAAAGTCCCAGTCTGCAAACGGTGCTGCAAGTTGTCTTCAGCGAAGGTGAGCTGTCTGGAAGTTTCCACCCCTCCCTGCTGAGCAACTACTAAAAATGTAAGGAAAAGAGGGCCAGGGGTGGGAGGTGGGAGGCCGGCAGGCGCAGGGAGGGTTGCTGGCGCGTGTGGGGCCCGGCGGGTGCCTTACCTCCCTTGGGCTGGGCCAGCTGATGGCCCAGCCGGTGGTCGGCCTGCGCCGTCTCTGCCGCTTGCCAGCTACGCCTCGGCCGGCGCAGGGGGCGGCACCACGCATGCGCGACGCTCCCGGGCAGGGAAACTCCTCGACTTACGACTGGTTGAGTAGTCCTCGACTTATGACCGGTTTGGGGTTGCGGCATTAAAAAGGTTGAGAACCACTGTTCTAAGGTGTGGCACTTCTGGATGTAGCTCTGCCATTGTTCCAGATTGTCAGCCACCCGGCTGCTTAATTTGATCAAATAAAGTGCTGCTTGATCAAAAAGTCTCTGCTTGGGTTATCTGATTAAATTGATATGGTATCTCAAGTTTAAGTAAGGGACTGGGACACGCTGGTGAAGGCCCAAGTTCAGACTTGTAAGTTTGCTACCTCAACTATTCACTCTTTGATCACAAGAGGGAGACAAGTATTCAAAGTTTGATTTAATCCATGCTGTGAATCTCAAATTACAAAGAGGGAAGCAGAAACCAGCTGGATTTCAGAGAACCATCTCAGAGGAACTGGATATGTCTAGTTTTAATGAAGAGAAGGATGAGGGGGGACAGGATAGCAGCCTTTCAGTATCTCAGGGCCTGCCCCAAAGAGGAGGGAGTCAAGCTCTTCTCCAAAGCACCTGAGGGCAGGACAAGAAGCAACGGATGGAAACTAACCAAGGAGAGAAGCAACCTAGAACTAAGAAGAAACTTCCTGACAGTGAGAACAATTAACCAGTGGAACAGCCTGCCTCCAGAAGCGGTGAATGCTCCAACATTGGAGGTTTTTAAGAAGAGACTGGACAGCCGTTTGTCCGAAATGATATAGGACAGGGGTAGGCAACCTCGGCTCTTTTATGACTCATGGACTTCAACTCCCAGAATTCCTGAGTCAGCTATGCTATGCTGACTCAGGAATTCTGGGAGTTGAAGTCCATGAGTCATAAAAGAGTTGAGGTTGCCTACCCCTGGTTAGGGTTTCCTGCCTGAGCAGGGGGTTGGACTAGATGACCTCCAAGGTACCATCCAGCTATTCTATTCTATTCTGTTCTGTCCTATCCTGTCCTGTCCTGTCCTGTCCTGTCCTCCCTTTGCATCCTTTCTTCAATGATTCTATTCCACCATTTCTTCGCTATTAGTGTCACTCTCGTCCTGCGGTCAGTTGGCCACTGGCAAATTGTCATATAGACCCTAAATAAACAAGGACTTCTAGAGAGGAAAGTCAGTGAGTGTTTCTTCACCCTCAACTCCCCCCCCACCCCACAAATATTTCTAACTGACCGCAGTTCTGTAGCCCCAACTAGTTAAAATGTGACAAGCAATCTTTTCAGCACATGAAATTAGCAGAGGAATGCCTGAAAGAGAACACATGCTGTGCTTCAGCAACTAAAAGTTAATTATATTTCCACTGCAGAAATTTAAAGAAGCTGATGAAGCACACCTTTGTGTGAGCTTTTAGTTCTTGTTCATGTAAAGACATTTCAGGGAAGGTTTATTTTATTTACTGGCTTCAAAACCTGCCTGATTTTGTAACAACACTGGGCATTCAGGCGTGAGAAAAGCAAAGTCTTACATTTAATAATAATAATAATAATAATAATAATAATAATAATAATAATAATAATAAAGTTGGGAGGGACCTTGGAGGTCATCTAGTCCAACCTGCTCAGGCAGGAAACCCTATTCCATTTCAGACAAATGGCTGTCCAGTCTCTTCTTAAAAACTTCCAGTATTGGAGAATTCACAACTTCTGGAGGCAGGCTGTTCCACTGGTTAATTGTTCTAACTATCAGGAAATTCCTCGTTAGTTCTAGGTTGCTTCTCTCCTTGATGGGTTCCCATCTGTTGCTTCTTGTCCTGCCTTCAAGCGCTTTGGAGAACAGCTTGACTCCCTCTTCTTTGGGGCAGCCCCTGAGATATTGGAAGGCTGCTATCATGTCCCCCCTTGTCCTTCTCTTCATTAAACTGGACGAACCCAATTCCAGCAACCGTTCCTTCTATGTTTTAGCCTCCAGTCCCCTAATCATCTTTGTTGCTCTTCTCTGCACTCTTTTAGAATCTCAACATCTTTTTTACATTGTGGTGACTCTACTCCAGCCACATGTTGTTGGCACAATCATCTCATCATCTCCAACAGGGCAACTATGGGCTCTGGGATCATCAGCCGATTCCCCCGTGGGCACTCTGGTTTTCAGTTCAGCACGTCGGTTTTAATTTTTAAACACAATTGCAAATGACACTTTGAGACTAGGAACCTAAAGACCAGCCTCCATGTTAGGCTAGACCAGTGGTTCTCAACCTTTTTAATACCATGACCCCAAACCGGTCGTAAGTTGAGGACTTTCCCTGCCCAGGAGTGCCGCGCATGCATGGTGCCGCCCCCTGCGCCGGCCGAGGCATAGCTGGCAAGCGGCAGAAATGGCGCAGGCCGACCACCGGCTGGGCCACCAGCTGGCCCAGCCCAAGGGAGGTAAGGCACTGCTGGGCCCCACGCGCGCCAGCAACCCTCCCTGCGCCCGCCGGCCTCCCACCTCCCACCCCTGGCCCTCTTTTCCTTACATTTTTAGTAGTTGCTCAGCAGGGAGGGGTGGAAACGTCCAGACAGCTCGCCTTTGCTGCAGACAACTTGCAGCACCGTTTGCAGAATGGGACTTTTGGCGGGCTCAGCAGGGCAGAGACAGCCTGGACAATCCTATTGGCTTTTGAAAGCCAATAGAATTAGACTCTATTCAAGAGAGTCTATTCTATTGGCTTTCAAAAGCCAATAGAATAAAAGGGAGTAGCACAGCTAAGGAAAAGGGGAAAAAAATGGTGGACTGCGTGAAATGGTCGTTCGACCCCAAATGGGGTCCCGACCCACAGGTTGAGAACTGCCGTCTTAATCTAAATTTACAACATAGCTTTCATTTTTGTTTTCTATTCTATCTAATCATTGAATGCATATTTCGTAATTTCATTTTTTTCCTGTTTCACGCAGAAAGTCCAAAAGGGAAGTCCAATGAGCATTAAAATGAATCTTTTCTCTAATCCAGGGGTGGGTCAACTATAGCCCCTTTACGACTGTGGACTTCAACTCCCAGAATTCCTGAGCCAGAATTTCCTGGCTGGCTCAGGAATTCTGGGAGTTGAAGTCCACAGGTCGTAAAGAGGCCACATTGCTCACCCTGATAAAACCAAAGCTGCTAATTTTTGCCATCTCTGCCAGTTCCATTGCTTCCACCATTCTTTCTTCTATTGTGGGTCATGTCAAATCTCTTCACTGTTACGCCCACAAAAGTCTCACAATTGTTATCCTAAATAAAAACAAATCTATGTGAGGTTTTATTTTTTCCAACGATTTGTCCATTGGCCCCAAAAGGAATATGTCTCTGGTTTCCATGGAAGATTTGCTTGTCCCTTGGGGCTTCGATGTTTTCTGCTCTTTGTCGCCGGTGCCAAAGTTTGTGGTTTTTCGTGTCTCATACGAAAGAGAGATGCGTGTCTTCTGGCACGTTGTACTTCAGTTTATGCTCTTCAAACAGCTTGCAGAGCGCCTCCAGGTATCTCTTATGGAGCTCGTCAACTTCGTCTTGGCTGGGATTGTGTTTCTTCCCCACCTGAATGGGTTTTCCCACTGGAGGGATCAAATAGGAGAAATAATTTAATTTAATTTAATTTTTAAATTTAATTTAATTTAATTTTTCTATTCTATTATTATTCTATTCTATTATTATTCTATTCTATTCTATTATTATAGAATAGGAAGGGTTGCTGGAATTGGATGTGTCTACTTTAATGAAGAGAAGGACGAAGGGGGACATGATAGCAGCGTTCCAATATCTCAGGGGCTGCCATAAAGAAGAGGGAGTCAAGCTATTCTCTAAAGCACCTGAAGGCAGGACAAGAAGCAAGGGATGGAAACTAATCAAGGAGAGAAGCAACCTGGAACTGAGGAGAAACTTCCTGACAGAACAATTAATCAGTGGAACAACCTGCCTCCAGAAGCTGTGAATGCTCCAACACTGGAAGTTTTAAAAAAGAGACTGGACGGCCATTTGTCCGAAATGGTGTAGTGTTTCCTGCCTGAGCAGGGGGTTGGACTAGAAGACCTCCAAGGTCCCTTCCAACATTACTACTACTACTACTACTACTACTACTACTACTACTACTACTATTATTATTATCGATCATCGCACAGTCAGCCAGATGTTCAGACTGGATTTGGCATTTTGTCTACCTATCGAGTCCTTACCCAGGACCTGGGATAGGCAGATGTGGAAGTTTGATGGTATTACAGATATCGTCGCAGGATGGAAGCAGTTCCTAATAAGGCTGCCTTTTGCAATTGACTAATAGCGAATTTGTCAATGCCAATGGTGTTCAAGTGGCGCTCCAGTTGTTTTGGGATTGCACCCAAGGAGCCTATGACTATTGGTACTACCCTTGCTTTGGCCACAGTCTTTCTATTTCTATTTGTAGGTCTTTGTATTTTGTTATCTTCTCCAGTTCTTTCTCTTCTATTCTGCTATCTCCAGGCACTGCCACATCCACTATCCAGACTTTTTTGTCTTCTTATCGACAATTGTTAAGTCTGGGGTGTTATGTTGCAGGTGCTTGTCTGTTTGAATTCTGAAGTCCCAGAGCAGTTTAATTTTATCATTTTCTATGACTTTCTCTATTTTATGATCCCACCAGTTTTTGCTTACAGGCAAATGATATTTTTTGCAGATCTTCCAATGCACCATTGTTGCTACTTTGTCATGCCGCTGCTTGTAATCAGTCTGTGCAATCTTCTTGCAACAGCTTACCAAGTGGTCCACTGTTTCTTCAGCTTCTTTGCATAGGCGGCACTTACTGTCTGTTGCTGTCTTCTCAATTTTGACTTTGTATGCATTTGTCCTTAAGGCTTGGTCTTGTGCAGCCAGAATTAGTCCCTCGGTCTCTTTCTTCAATTTTCCTGCTCTTAGCCATTGCCAGGTTTTATTATTATCTGCTTTCCCAGCTATTTTTTTCATGTATTGGCCATGTAGTGCTTTGTCTTCCCATGCCTCTATTCTGTTCTTCATTTGGTCTTTCTTGTAGGCCAGTTTGGTCTCTCCAGTAGTTAGTAAGCCTTCCTGATATACTAATTTCAGTGCATCTTCATCATTGTTCTTCAGATATTCTTCCAAAGCCATTTTTTCTTCTTCAACCATCTGATGTACTTGTAGCATTCCACGCCCACCTATTTGCCTTGGTAGATAAAGTCTATCAATGTCACTGCGTGGATGAAGGGCATGATTCATTGTCATTATTTTTCTGGTCTGCCTATCCATTGCTTTTAGTTCTGCTTGAGTCCAGTCCACTATTCCAGCTGTGTACCTAATGACTGGGATTGCCCAGGTGTTGATTGCCTTTATGGTATTTCCTCCATTGAGTTTGGATTTTAAGATCTTCTTCACTCTCTTGATGTATTCACCTCTAATCTTTTTCTTGACTTCAGTGTGCTTGATGTTGTCAGCTTGAAGGATACCCAAGTATTTGTAGTACTCTTCCTCATCCAGACTCTTAATGTTATTTTCGTGGGGCATCTTGATTCCTTCAGTTTTCATTATTTTTCCTTGTTTGATAGTAAGTGTGGCACATTTGTCCAAGCCAAACTCCATTACAATATCTTGGCTATATATACGGACAGTGTTGAGCAGCGATTCTATTTCAGATGATGTTTTTCCATACAGCTTCAGATCATCCATATAAAGGAGGTGGGATAGTCTGGCAGATGTTTTTGATGTTTGATAGCCATGTCCTGAGTTATTCAGTATTGTTGACAGAGGAAACAGTGCAATAACAAATAGTAATGGTGATAATGAATCTCCTTGAAATATTCCTCTCTTGATATTAACCTCTCCCAGCCTCTCACCATTGATCTGCAACTGTGTCTTCCATTGTGCCATCGATCTTTGCACAAATTTTCTGATGTTTCTACTGACTCCTGTTATTTCTAGGCACTTTATTATCCAATCATGTGGCAGAGAGTCAAATGCCTTTTTGTAGTCAATCCATGCCACATTCAGGTTGGTCTTCCTTCTCTTGCAGTTTTCCAAGATCATTTTGTCTATTAGGAGTTGATCTTTTGTTCCTCTGCTATTGGGGCGGTTTCCTTTCTGCTCAGGTGGAAAGAGATTGTTTTCAACTAGATGCTGTTGTACTGCATCAGCTACCACACCAGTTAGTAATTTGAAAGTTGTTGGTAAGCAGGTAATTGGCCTGTAGTTACCTGGTGTTGCCCCTTTTGCTGGATTTTTCATTATTAGGTAGGTTTTCCCAGTTGTTAGCCACTTTTCAATTTCTCCTCCTTGTAGTATATTGTTGAACTGCTTGGCAATGAGTGGGTGTATAACAGTTAGATGTTTCAACCAAAACCCATGCAGTTCATCTTCACCTGGTGCTGACCAATTTTTGATTTTCTTTGCTCTTTTTTCTACCATTTTTGTTGTTATTACTAGTTCTTTCATTTCAACTTCTGTTTTATTTGCATCCACCTCTTTTAACCAAGCCGCATCCTTGTTGTATTTCTTTGGGTTATCCCATATCTGCTTCCAGAACTGCACTGTTTCTTCCTTGTCAGGTACTGACTGATTCCTTGCAGTTTCTCCATTGATGGATTGGTAGAAACGTTTCTGATTGGATTGAAATTGGAGGTTCTGCCTATAGTTTGCAATTCGAGCTTCATATCTACTGATTTTCCTGGCTATAGCTGTTATTTGTTGCTTTATTATTTCCAGTGCTTCCTTGATCTTCCTTGTTTCTAAGTGGTATTTCTTGATTAGGTATTCTTTGGTCTTCTTGTTCTTCAGCTTCTTTTCTTTCATCTGTTCTAGCTTGCTTGCATGTGATCTTAACTTGCTGATCTTATTTTCTAGTCTAACCTTCCATTTTTCTGGTGCACTGTTTGTTTGTTTTTCTTCTTTGTTGATTTTGCATCCCAGGTATTCTGTTATAACTGCAGCTGTGCTGTACATTAGTTGGTTTGTTTCTTGCAATGAATTGGTGCTTATACTTGATATTGCAATATTTGCATCTTTTAATGCTTGTGCTAGCTGTTTCTTTGGAACAAGCTTCAATGCAGGTAGCCTTATTCTGTTGTTTTTGTGCTGTTCTAGATGCTCAGTTATTCTTTGTTTCAATTCTTTTATTTCTTTAGTTAGAGGGTTTTGTTCTTCCTGAGGTAGAGGTGCCTGGTTTCCAAATGAGAACAGTTGTATATCTCTGCTAGATTCCTTCACTGCCAACTCCCCCTGGTTTGCCTCTACATTCTGAATTACTTCTGGTAAGGCTTTGATTTCTTTGCCCTGGGTAAACCTTTGCAGTTCGTCCAATTCTGTTTCTGTGAATACTTTATTTCGTGTTATAAATCGGCGTTGATCTGCTAGTCTCTGTTCTGTTATTTCTGATTCTGGATGTTGTTCTTTCCAGAACTGGTGCATTCGTTTTAGATATCCTCTTCTTGTTGGACTTGATCTGTAGTAACAGATCATTATTTCTTTGTTTTCCATCACTGTGTATCTGCGACGGGTAAACACCTTTTCTTCCAGTAGTTCTGCAGCTGCTGGCCCTGGTTGCTCAGCCAACAGTCCTGAGTCCTGTAACCCATTTTTCACCAGATATCCAGGAACTCCAATATCTAGTGCGGACCTTGTTAACCCGGGCGACGTCCGAGCCGGTATGGCATTCTGAAATTTACGTCTCACCATATTTTTTATGGGAGAGACACTCTTTGTCTGACTCCTCTGATGAGACCTGTCCAGTATGGTTGAACCTCTAGCATAGCTCTCATCTTCCTATTATTATTACTATTATTACTATTATTATTATTATTATTATTATTATTATTTTGGATCATTGCTCAGTCAGCCAGATGTTCAGACTGGATTTGGCATTTTGTCTACCTATCAAGTCCTTACCCAGGACCTGGGATAGGCAGATGTGGATGTTTGATGGTATTACAGGTATCGTCGCAGGATGGAAGCAGTTCCTAATAAGGCCGCCTTTTGCAATTGACTAATAGCGAATTTGTCAATGCCGATGGTGTTCAAGTGGTGCTCCAGTTGTTTTGGGATTGCACCCAAGGAGCCTATCACTATTGGTACTACCCTTGCTTGCTTTTGCCACAGTATTTTTATTATTATTATTATTATTATTATTGTTATTATTATTATTATTGATCATCACACAGTCAGCCAGATGTTCAGACTGGATTTGGCATTTTGTCTACCTATCGAGTCCTTATCCAGGACCTGGGATAGGCAAATGTGGATGTTTGATGGTGTTACAGGTATCGTCGCAGGATGGAAGCAGTTCCTAATAAGGCTGCCTTTTGCAATTGACTAATAGCGAATTTGTCAATGCCAATGGTGTTCAAGTGGTGCTCCAGTTGTTTTGGGATTGCATCCAAGGAGCCTATGACTATTGGTACTACCCTTGCTTGCTTTTGCCACAGTCTTTCTATTTCTATTTGTAGGTCTTTGTATTTTGTTATCTTCTCCAGTTCTTTCTCTTCTATTCTGCTGTCTCCAGGCACTGCCACGTCCACTATCCAGACTTTTTTGTCTTTCTTATCGACAATTGTTAAGTCTGGGGTGTTATGTTGCAGGTGCTTGTCTGTTTGAATTCTGAAGTCCCAGAGCAGTTTAATTTTATCATTTTCTATGACTTTCTCTATTTTATGATCCCACCAGTTTTTGCTTACAGGCAAATGATATTTTTTGCAGATCTTCCAATGCACCATTGTTGCTACTTTGTCATGCCGCTGCTTGTAATCAGTTTGTGCAATCTTCTTGCAACAGCTTACCAAGTGGTCCACTGTTTCTTCAGCTTCTTTGCATAGGCGGCACTTACTGTCTGTTGCTGTCTTCTCAATTTTGACTTTGTATGCATTTGTCCTTAAGGCTTGGTCTTGTGCAGCCAGAATTAGTCCCTCGGTCTCTTTCTTCAATTTTCCTGCTCTTAGCCATTGCCAGGTTTTATTATTATCTGCTTTCCCAGCTATTTTTTTCATGTATTGGCCATGTAGTGCTTTGTCTTCCCATGCCTCTATTCTGTTCTTCATTTGGTCTTTCTTGTAGGCCAGTTTGGTCTCTCCAGTAGTTAGTAAGCCTTCCTGATATACTAATTTCAGTGCATCTTCATCATTGTTCTTCAGATATTCTTCCAAAGCCATTTTTTCTTCTTCAACCATCTGATGTACTTGTAGCATTCCACGCCCACCTATTTGCCTTGGTAGATAAAGTCTATCAATGTCACTGCGTGGATGAAGGGCATGATTCATTGTCATTATTTTTCTGGTCTGCCTATCCATTGCTTTTAGTTCTGCTTGAGTCCAGTCCACTATTCCAGCTGTGTACCTAATGACTGGGATTGCCCAGGTGTTGATTGCCTTTATGGTATTTCCTCCATTGAGTTTGGATTTTAAGATCTTCTTCACTCTCTTGATGTATTCACCTCTAATCTTTTTCTTGACTTCAGTGTGCTTGATGTTGTCAGCTTGAAGGATACCCAAGTATTTGTAGTACTCTTCCTCATCCAGACTCTTAATGTTATTTTCGTGGGGCATCTTGATTCCTTCAGTTTTCACTATTTTTCCTTGTTTGATAGTAAGTGTGGCACATTTGTCCAAGCCAAACTCCATTACAATATCTTGGCTATATATACGGACAGTGTTGAGCAGCGATTCTATTTCAGATGATGTTTTTCCATACAGCTTCAGATCATCCATGTAAAGGAGGTGGGATAGTCTAGCAGATGTTTTTGATGTTTGATAGCCATGTCCTGAGTTATTCAGTATTGTTGACAGAGGAAACAGTGCAATAACAAATAGTAATGGTGATAATGAATCTCCTTGAAATATTCCTCTCTTGATATTAACCTCTCCCAGCCTCTCACCATTGATCTGCAACTGTGTCTTCCATTGTGCCATCGATCTTTGCACAAATTTTCTGATGTTTCTACTGACTCCTGTTATTTCTAGGCACTTTATTATCCAATCATGTGGCATTATTATTATTATTATTATTTATTATTTTCCTTTCTATTCTATTCTATTCTATTTTATTCTTTATTTGACTTTATTTTATTTTATTATTCTATTCTATTCTACTCTGTTCTTTATTTTATTTTATTTGACTTGACTTATTTTATTTTATTCTACTTTATTACTTCATTTTATTATTTCACCAAAGGCGATTGTAGGCAATTTACAAACCTTGTTTAAAATGCACTACAGGTAGTCCTTGACTTAAAGCAGTGACTTAAGACCAATTTTCACACTTACAACCGTTGCGTCTCCCCACGGTCACGTGGTTAAACTTCAGAGGCTTGGCAACTGGCATGTACTTATGACAGTTGCAGCATCCTGGGGTGACACGTGATCCCTTTTTTTGCGACCTTCTGGCACGCAGAGTCAAAGGGGAAGCCAGATCCACTGAACAACCGTGTGATTAACTTAACAATTGCAGTGATCCACTTCAAGAGTGTAGTAAGAAATGCTGTAAAATGGGCCAACGCTCACTGAACAAATGTCCCAGCCACTGAAATGTCAGGCCCAATTGTCATAAGTCGAGGGCTTTTTTTTTTTCTAAATGTTTTTTATTAACTTTCCAATTTTACATTTGAATATTTAAAAAGCCACGTGTTGACTGCATTAATCAATAGTTCCATAACAAAATCTTAGTGCAAATCTCAGGTTACAACATCAGATATTTCTTCTCTTTTCCCCTTAACATTTACTGTCTCGTATTCAAGTTAGTACATTTTTCATTATATCAACTCAATAAGAACATCAATATTACATTTATCCAAAAATTTAGCTTATGCATATCTTAATTACATTCAATCATCGTAAACCAGACATGTCAAACACAAAGCCCAGGGGCTGGATGCGGCCCGTGAAGTGGTTTCATGTGGCCCGCAAACCCATCCTGGAAACAGTGAAGGAACGGCCCCCATTGCCTTGGCCCTGGCCGAGGCCGGTCGGGAGCCAATGCACAATTTTGTGGTGGCCATCTATGCTGAAACACATTCAGTCTTAGCTCCACAAGGCCTTCCGGAAATAGCGAGGAACCAGCCCCTGCTGCATTGGTCCCGCCCCCTGGGTGCATGCTGGGGAGGTGTCACCCTTTGTGAGGAATGAAGAAATGCACCATGCCTTGGTGCTTGCCCCGGTCCCCCCCTTCTGCCAGAGACCCTCAGATCTGCCCCACTCCTGCCCAGGCCCCCCCAGGCACCGTTGACGCAAACGATGTAGAGCTGGCCATGTCCACCCAGTAGGCCACACCCACTCCATCCACGCTCACCCAGTAGGCTGCACCCACCCTGGCCACACCCATCCAGCCCCCCAAGGGCAACCACAATGCTGATGCGGCCCTCAGTGAAATTGACTTTGACACCCCTGTCGTAAACAATCCATATCCTGTTATTAATTTTTACTCAATTTTTAATTTTTCATCAGTATTCCAATTTAACCTTTAATATCAGCTTAGCATATCCAGCTGTGTTTCCTCTCCTGCCTACCTGGGAAAGCTAATAAGAGGAGACCTTGAACAATCCTCAAAGAAGGAAGAATGTGTCCAGCAGATCCTTCCTTATTTTACCTGCCTCTCATTTCTGGATGCCACGGAAGAAACACGGACTTACCCACGGTGAAGATTGGCTTCCGGTATGGAAGAAACCCAAAAGTTTTCCCTCTGGTGTAGAAGAGAGGCAGGGAGACTCCCATGATCTTCTGCAAACGCTCTTGTGTCCACCTCAGCCAGGATCCTTTGGGGTTTTCGACCTGATCATATAGCTCATTCTCTCCGAAAGAGAACACGGGGACGAGCGGCGTGCTAGAAACCGAGAGGAATCAGAAGGAGAGATAGAACCAAACAGGTTGAGATAACCGAGGAAGGCTGGGTGGCTGCAAATAATGGATTCGAACACTGTTTCTCAACCACTGCACGTTGAAGGGAAACACGGTAATACTTCACGAGATCAGTGGTGGGATTCAAATAGGTGAACAATCGGTTCTCTACATGGATGCCGCTTCCGGGAGTCCATTCTAGGCCTGGGCCACAAAAAATTAGCGACCGGTTCTGCCAAAGTGGTGCGAACCGGCTGAATCCTCCCACTGCATGTGATGTACATTGTACAAGACGATGAGGACCCCCCCCAAAAAAGCTGTTCCTACTTACCCGTTCTCTATGGCCAGCCGAACGAAGCCCTTGCGGTTCTGTAACACCAGGGTGTACGCTCCGGGACGGGCATCTAGGGCTTCTTTGGCCCCTCCCACAGCTATGACTACGATATTCCCACCTTCCTTCTTCCTCAAGATATAGGAAGCAGATTCCTTGTCCGAGGAAATAAAACCTGGGTGAAGCAAAGCAGGAAAAAGAAGAACATTAAAGCCCCATACAACACACACACACACACACACACACATTAAATAGCCTTAACAGAGAATAACAGAGCTGGAAGGGACCTTGGAGGTCATTTAGTCCAGCCCCCTGCTCCAGCGGGAGACCCTACCATTTCAGACAAATGGCTGTCCAGTCTCTTCTTGAAAACCTCCAGTGTTGGAGCACCCACAACCTCTGGAGAGAAGACACCCAATTTCCTCCTTCTTCTCCATCCAGGTCACCAATACAGAGAGTCCTCATAACTGAGCCCCCAAATTTCCATTGCTAAGCCAGGCAGTTGTTAAGTGATTTGATGACATTTTTGCCACATTTGTTAAGCGAATCACTCTTCTGTTGCCTTTTGGATTGTAGGTTTATCAGTTGGAGTCTGGGTTGCATTTTGTAGCTTTGAAGTGGCGTCTTTATTTTTCAATCTGGAATTCATTAGCTCAGTAGCCTCAAGGATTTTTTCAAGTATCAGTTTATAGTTAAGTTGTGGGTAGTATTCCTCCATTTCTATAGTGTTTACAGATAATCCTTTAGTGGAGGCTATTTTTAATAAAAGTCAATAGTGTCCACTTCCACTATAGAGAGTTGTTTTCACCACCCAGCTGTTTCAAGTTCTTATCTTTTTTGATACTGTCAAGGCCAAATCTTAGTCTCACAAGTCTCCCAGTCAAAAAGAAATTCACTTGCTGTACCAATTGTCGCCACAAGATGTCCTCAGTGACATGTAAAGTCTTTCTCAAACTCAAGTTAGGCTTTTATCTGGTTTGAAAAAATAGCCTTGTTTTCCAGCTTAGCAGATAAGTAAAGTAATAGGTCCCTGTACAAATAGGAACCTTTTGGGGCCCCAAATATCCAAAAATTACAACTCCAATTATTTAATCGTTTAGATTAGTTGTTCTATTTTTTTCCCCATAGCTTTATGTTCCCAGAGTAGGCAGAAGCCACCACGTTAGAAAGGGGAAAAAATTTCCAAAGGCTTTACAGGAAGGTAGTTGGGGTACAAGAAACGTAAGATAAGGTCTCACCCAATTCTTCCACGTTGCTTTTGTTGTGCTTGATAGTGCTTTTGGCTGGTATGGCTTAGTGATCAGCCATGTTAATGGCTGATCTTTTCTTCGTCGATCCAATGGAGCTGTCTTGGATCAAACGGAAGGGCTGCTGCCCTTCCGCAATCTAGCGAAGGTCCTCCTCCGCGGTGGTCGCCCCTCAAGGGCGACTTTTGACCCGGACAGCGGAGAGAGCGCTCTTCTTACCCGTCCGCTGGCGCCGTGATCCAGAACCAGATCTCACTGACAGTGAGAACAATCAATCAGTGGAACAACTTGCCTCCAGAACTTGTGGGTGCTCCATCACTGGAGGTTTTAAAGAATGGACTGGACAGCCATTTGTCTGAGATGATATAGGGTCTCCTGCTTGAGCAGGGGGCTGGACAAGAAGACGTCCAAGGTCCCTTCCAGCTCTATTATGATTGATTGATTGATTTTGCTCTTCCAAAAGTTTCCCAATGAATCAGAAATCCCTTCTAAGTCAGCTTACCTCCACTCATCAAGTAATCCCGGAAAAAGGGGACTCGGAAACACATACTCAACATCATCATGTGAGGCTTCAGGCCTGGGAAGTGTTTGGAAAAGCCAGTGGCTTCGGTGCAAAAATGAATGCCGCCAACCACCATGATGCCGTGAGGATGAAAGCCGAAGATGTAGTTCTTGGATGGATCCAAATCGGCCGTCTTCACCAGCTGGAAGACCAAAGACATTTAGGATACTTGTCCATTTTTTATTTATTTATTTTACCTACCATATCTATCTATCGTATTTATCGTATCTATCTATCGTATTTATCGTTATCTATCTATCTATCTATCTATCTATCTATCTATCTTTATATTTATATCTATCTGTCTGTGTCTGTCTGTCTGTCTGTCTCTCTATCTATCTATCTATCTATCTATCTATCTATCTATCTATCTATCTATCTATCTATCTATCTTACCTATCTATTTACCTATCTACCTATATCTATATCTATCTATATTTCTACCTATCTATATCTATATCTCTCTGTATCTCTCTCTCTCTCTCTCTCTCTCTCCCTATCTACCTATATATATCTATCTATATTTCTACCTATCTATATATATTTCTCTGTATTTCTATCTATATCTATATCTATTTTTATCTATCTATCTATCTATCTATCTATCTATCTATCTATCTATCTATCTATCTATCTATCTATCTATCCGTCTATATCTATCTATCTATCTATCTATCTATCTATCTATCTATCTATCTATCTATCTATCTATCTATCTATCTATCTCTATCACATTTTGTTCACATAGCAGCATTCCTTTTTGGCACAATTTACCCCAGTTAAAGAAGTTCCAGGGTATTTTAAATTAATTAAATGCCTTTTTGTTACTGATTAGATACAACCATCAAACCTGCTTCTGGGACCAGGAGAATCTGCTTTCCTAAAAGAATAAATGTTGATTCTGGACTTCTTCCAAATTCTGCTCTGATATCTAGAACAAGAACCACTTAGCACCATCAACCTCTTACACGTTTGAAGGCCCAAGGATTTATCATGGTATAATTTTCATTTTGAAGAGGTAGTTCAATGACAGGCAGTGGGTGACTTGGCAAAGGAAAAGATTCGTGGAGCTTACATTTTGACAGTGGGCGTATCAGCGAAATTGCCCAATTGCCCATCTTAATTTCATTCCCACAGAGAAAATCTTCTGCTGACAAAGCATTGTGGGTTGCCTTGCATAAAATTTCCCATCGTATTTTGACATTTTAATAAAAAGAATAACAATACAAGCTTTTGAAAGCCGCGTGCCAAAATAAAACTAGAAGGAAGCAAAAAAGGATATTTATATTATTGACCACACGGCCAGGTGTTTAGATTAGAGATGGCATTTTATTTACCCATTGGGTCCTTCTCAAGGACCTGAGAGAGGCAGAGGGTGATCTTTAATGGTGTTAAAGGTCTGGTTGAAGGATGTCAGCAGTTCCAGACCAAGCTGCCTTTTGCAATTGACCGATGGGGATGTTGTCAATGCCGATGGTGTTCCAGTGGTGCTCCAGATGTTTTGGCTTTGCACCCAAAGTCCTATAACTATTGAGGCTACCTTTGCTTGCTTTTGCCACAGATGTTCTATTTGCAGGTCCAGTGTTATATGATCTCCAGTTCTTTCTCTACTATTCTACAGTCTCCAAGTACTGCCATGTCCACTATTCAGACTTTTTTATCGTTCTTATCAACTATTATTGGCAATAATAATAATAGAACAACTGTGGCAAAAGAAACAGTTGGATGATGATGATGGTGATGATCATGATGATAATGATGATGATGATGTTGGAAGGGACCTTGGAGGTCATCTAGTCCAACCCCCTGCTCAGGTAGGAAACCCTATACCATTTCAGACAAATGGCTGTCCAGTCTTTTCTTAAAAACTTTCAGTGTTTCATTTACAACATCTGAAAGCAAATTGTTCTACTGATTAATTGTTCTGTCAGGAAATTTCTCCTTAGTTCTAGGTTGCTTCTCTCTTTGGTTAGTGATTGTCCACTAGTACTCCAAGATCCCTCTCACTGTTGTTACTGTTGAGCAAAGTACCACTTATTGTCTATTCTATTCTATTCTATTCTATTCTATTCTATTCTATTCTATTCTATTCTATTCTATTCTATTCTATTCTATTCTATTCTATTCTATTCTATTCCATTCCATTCTTATTCTTATTCCATTCCGTTCCATTCCATTCTAGTCTTATTCTTATTCCATTCTATGGAATGGAATGGAATCAGTGGTGGGATTCAGCCAGTTCGCACCACTTCAGCAGAACCGGTAGCTAATTTTTTGTTGCCCAGGCCCAGAATGGACTTCCAGAAGCGGCATCCACACAGAGAACCGGTTGTTCGCATATTTGAATCCCACCACTGAATGGAGTAGAAATAGAATGGAACAAAACAGAACAGAACAGAACAGTAGAGTTGGAAGGGACCTCGGAGGTCTTCTAGTCCAACCCCCTGCTCAGGCAGGAAACTCTGTACCATTTCAGACAAATGGCTGTCCAGTCTCTTCTTAAAAGCTTCCAGTGTTGGAACAGAACAGAACAGAATAGAATAGAATACAGAATAATGAGAAAGAATGGAATGGAATAGAATGTGATGGAATGGCATGGCATGGCATGGCATGGAAGGGAAGGGAAAGAAAGAGGAGATGGAGGAGGAGGAGGAAGAGGAGGAAGAGGAGGAGGAGAAGAGAAGAGAATTCTTTATTGGCCAAGTGTGATGGGAAACACAAGGAATTTGTCTCTGCTGTATCATCTCTCAGTGCACATGCAAGCAACAAGCGATAAATCATGATCGTAATCCTAAAATACAATCATCATTTATCCGTTAACTGACAGTAATTCAGTGAGTTTTATCCCATTTTGTGACCTTTCTTGCCACAGAGATTAGGTGAATCACTGCAGTTGTTAATTTAGTAACGCGGTTGTTAAGTGAATCTGGCTTCCCCATGGATGTTGCTTGTCAGAAGGTTGCAAAAGGAAACACTGCAACCGTCCTAAGTACATGCCAGTTGCCAAGCATCTGAATTTCAATCAGATCAGCTCGGGGATGCTGCAGCCTCTGTGAAAAGCACTCATCAGTCACTTTTTTCAGGCCCGTTATAACCTCAAACGGCCACTAACTGAATGGTTGTAAGTCAAGGACTGCTTGTATAAATCTCCCATTATCTCCTTGACAGCCTCTTTCTCCACCCATTATGCAGCCGAAGGCTCTGCTGCCTCTTATCTGCTCGTTCCCTAAGCAGCATCTCTTCGTCCCGTCTCCCAAAGTCTTTCTCCCATGCCATTATACTCCTTCCCTCTAGGGGGACACGTACCGAGATCGAGAAATAATCTTTCACATATCGCCAGACAACCGAATTCCGCATCCAATGGAAGCGCCGCCCACCTTTGCGCGGGGTGTCCCAGTCGAACGCCCACCAGACAGCATAGAGGGCACTGATCAGCCAGAAGCGTGTGAAGAGGAGCAGGATGAAGAGGGCAATGGAGCACTGAGCTGGAGGAAGAAAAGGGAGAATTGTTAGGGGTCTTTCACATTAACATGTTCGGTTCCCTAATCGGGAATAACAGAGCTTTAGGCCTCCACCGCCGTGTGCAAAAAAAAAAAAAAAAAGGTTCAGTCAGTCAATTTGAAATTCTCATGGGAAAAAAAGATCTTGCAAAGTTGGAATTGATTGATTGAACTTTTTAGTCCCATCCAGTCTGCCGTTACCACCACAGCCATGCCCAGCCATTGGGCCACACGCGCCCAATGGGCCACACCCACCTGGCACCCGACGATGCGTAAGTGGGTTTTGCGTTGCAGTTTGGGCACTTGGTCTCTAAAAGGTTCACCATCACTGCCCTATTCCATTTCAGACAAGTGCCTGTCCAGTCCAGGGATAGACAACCGTGGCTCTTTTATTTCTCGTGGACTTCAACTCCCAGAATTCCTGAGTCAGCCATGCTGGCTGAGGAATTCTGGGAGTTGAAGTCCACAAGTCACAAAGGGGCCATTATTCCCCATGCTGCTCAGGAATTCTGGGAATTGAAGTCCATGAGTCATAAAAGAGCCAAGATTGCCTACCCCAGTCCAGTCTCTTCTTAAAAACCTCCAGTGATGGAGCACCCACAACTTCTAGAGGGAAGCCATTCCACTAGTTGATTGTTTTTACTCTCAGCAAATTTCTCCTTCGTTCCAGGTTGCTTCTCCCTTTGTTCAGTTTCCATCCGTTGCTTCCTGGTTTGCCTTCTGGTGCTTTGAAAAATAGGTTGACTCCCTCTTCTTTGTGGCAGCCCCTCAAATATTGGAACACTGCTATCATGTCACCCCTAGTTCTTTTCATTAGACTAGACTAGACATACCCAATTCCTGCAACCGTTCCTTATGTTTTAGCCTCCAGTCCCCTAATCATCTTTGTTGCTCTTCTCTGCACTCTTTCCAGAGTCTCAACATCTTTTTTACATTGTGGCGACCAAAACGTGGATGCAGTATTCTAAGTGTGGCCTTACCACGGCATTAAAAAGTGGTGTTAACCATTAGAACTTGAAGGATTCAATATTTTAGAACAGATGGCTGATCTTTAACAGAGTGTTGATGTTGATGATATGATTATTTTTCGCGATTTACTGATTTTCATTTGTTACTCTTGATTGTTAGAATTTTTTGAGATTTTATTAGTAGTGTTTACTTAATAGATCAATGTATTTGTTTACTAATTGTTTTTAATATGTTATAGTCTAAGCTTATGGTAAAAATGGTTGAATATGATATTTTACTCGTTATTATGATCCTGACCGGTCAGTACCTTGTTTGTTGAAATATGTGATTGTACCTATCCTTATTTTACCCTAAATCCTTTATTCCCTTCCCCTTCCCCTTTCCCCTCACCCCCGCCCGTTACCATACCTGTATTGTTCCTATTTTTCCTTATCTATATAAACTTAATAAAATTTTGTTTTTTAAAAAAGTGGTGTTAACACTTCACATCATCTTGATTTTATCCCTCTGTTAGTGTACTGTAGGAAAGTGTTTGGCCTTTTTGGCAGCTGCAACACATGGCTGGCTCATGTTTAAGTGATGGTCCACTAAGATCTCTCTCGCAGTTACTGCTGTTAAGCCACGTTTCACCTAGTCTGTAACTGAAGCATGGAAAGGTGGCTTTTTAAGATATTGGACAGTGATGCAATCCTGCATTGGTCTCTCCCAAACATAGGTCAGATGTTAGTGAGCTACAAAGATTGTTTGGAGGTGGGTGAAACTTGGAATGTAATTTATTGGATTCCCTGCCTGGATTGCCCCTGTGACTGTGTGGGACAGATGGGAGGAAGTGAACCACCAGATTGCAAGAACACAACTGAGTGGTTAATCAGGGGTAGACAACCTTGGCTCTTTTATGACTCGTGGACTTCAACTCCCAGAATTCCTGAGCCAGCCAGTTGTGGCCCATACATTACACTCCTTCCCCCTAGATGGCTCAAACTCTCAATTGCTGGACATAGTCCTGCAGATATTTAGGCGGCCTTCTTGACATTCTGAATGTCTAGGGGTTGCAGGGGTCTCCCGGTCTGAGCCCGTGTCCAGTTCCACCTTCCATGGAATTCCCTGAAGCTTGACCTGTAGTCTAAGCTTCTGCTTTAGGGGGCAATGGGCATCAGTGCGGAATACGCTCCTTCGGCTGGAGCAGAACCCTACTCGATGTTGACCCGGGGATCCGGTACCTCTCCTGAATGCGTCTTCCTTTGGGCAGTCCCTCTGACGACCTCGGCAGATGGCGGCGATGTGGCCTGGTTTGCCACAGGCCCAGCACATTGCAGTTCGGAATCGGCAATCTGCACGTTGATGGTGGCCTCCGCAGCCCATGCATCTAAGGAACGGAATTGCCTTCTCAGCTGGCTGCGGTCCCTTTTCCGGGTGCTTTCGTAGCTGGTCGACTTCTGAGTTGGTGTCTTCCATCCCCTTGGCGTCCTCATGGTGCTTGGCATGCTTTTGGAGGGCCACAGCACTTTAACAGCCCCTCCGGTGGCTTTGTCCGCCATGACCGCCAAAAGCCGAGGTGGCGCAGCAGTTAGAGTGCAGTACTGCAGGCCACTTTAGCTGACTGTGTTCAGCAAGTCAGCAGTTCAAATCTCACCGGCTCAAGGTTGACTCAGCCTTCCATCCTTCCGAGGTAGGTAAAATGAGGACCCAGATTGTTGGGGGCAATGTAAATATATATATATATTGCTTACTGGTGTACACCGCTTAGAGAGTGCTTGCACTTAAAGCGGTATATAAGTCTCATAAATAAATTAAGTGAATCTGGCTTCCCAAATTGACTTTGCTTATCAGAAGATTGCAAAAGGGGATCACGTGATCTCCCCAAGATGTTGCAATGAACCAGTTGCCAAGCGTCTGAATTTTGATCAGCTGACCGGGGGACTGCTGCGAAGTTGTCAGCTTGAAAAAACAGTCATAAGTAAGGTGAGCAACTTTTTTACAATGAAAAGGAGGACACAAATAAATTGAAGAAAAAATATTGTAAATAAAAGAAACATTTTATTCATTGCAACAATAATGCAGACTACTTGCACCTGCAAAGTTTGCCAGCCGGGTGTTTTGGCATGCTGAGCAGCAATTCCTATTGGCTTTCAAAAGCCAATAGCGGGAGTAGCAGAGCTCATGCAAAAGTTGAAAAAAAAACCATCAAAAAAATGTGCCGGAATGCTGTTCTGAGCATTCTATGAGGGAAAAAAAAAGCCCTGCAGATTAGTCTTCAAATATCGAAAAGGAGGACATGAAGGAGGACACTTTTTGAGGGAGGACAGAACTTACAAAAGGAGGACTATCCTCCGTAAAGGAGGATGGTTGGTCACCTTATCATAAGTCACTTTTTTCCAGTGCCCTTGTGACATTGGCCACTAAATGAATTGTTGTAAGTCGAGGCCAACAAAAAAGAAAGGCAGATCCCTGCCTGAAGGAGCTTGCAAAATGGATCCCTGTCCATGTCAGAGTCTTTTTTCTGCAAAATGTACCCCTAAGTTTTGCTGCGCAATGTAGCGACCGGTGAAGATTTTCCTGGCAACCCCTTAAAACAGGGGTCCCCAACCCCCGGTCTATGTGTTGGTAGAAATTCTAGCCCACTGAATAACACCAAACAGCAAGTTGAAATTAGACAGAGATTTATTGGCTACAAGGGTTTGCAAAGCGTGGTGGACTCCAAATAAATATTTGAGCCACACCTAGTCACAGCAAAAACACACATTATATACATTCTATCCCTACGCCTTGGCCCCTCCTCTGAGGTTACAATCTTATCAGGATCGCCTAAACAAAATACATTATCCCTGCCCCTTACTATTTTGCTTCACCTATTCCCTTATATGTACTTTATCATGAAATCCTATAGCTCAGTGTGGAAATCCTATAGCCTACGTGCAGAACTCTTCCAAGGTACGTGTACATGTAGAAATTGTGTAGAAATCTTGCAGTCTACGTGTAGAAATTTTTGTGAAGAAATCTTTCTGTCTGCGTGTAGAAATTTTACAGAGTATGTGTCATTTAACTTTACTTTTTATTCTAAAATTTTATTCCTAACAGATCCACCCTTTTTCTTTTCATACTTAATAAAATTTAGAATCTTCTTAAATTCATTTCAATCTCTTCTTTGTGTTTATTCTCTGTTATGTCTACTTTGTCTTTGATTTCCTTAAAAGCTAACAGTGTCTGTATCTTTTCCTCCCGTTTGATGCCATTCATTATACTTGTTACAGTTGTATGGACTAAATTTTTAATCATAGGAATTAGGCAGGGCAAACACATTAGTCCTAATAATATTATGCCCACCGTGAATAATGCTTGTTTCCAATTGCGAAAGATTCCTCCCAAAAATCCACCTTCATCTAAAAGACCAGTCCAAGTCTGGACTGGAACATGTACAAGTTGTCTCATTTCAGTGGTTAATTGCTTCACTTCTGCACCTGTTTCATCTATTTGTAAGCAAAAATTCGTTAAATTAAACTTCCCACATACCCCTCCTTCCTTAGCTAATATATCTTTTCTTTCTTTATAGTAATATAAGTTAATGGATCTGTTCCTGTTCCGTCTATCCCAAATCCATAACTTACTATATCAGAATGTGATTTCCAACTCCATCATATTAGTTCCATATATTCTTTTAAATTTGGTAATACCATTACATCCTGGATAACCTCCTCCAGTGTAATCACACACACAACTCCACCCTGAACATTTAATAGATCCCCCCACAAAGTAACCATTGATTGGGGTTTCCATGTGCAAAGTTCAAATTAGTGGAACAAATATATTTATGATTTTGTTTATAGGCTGAGATCCAACTAGAGTCTCCACACTTTGTGGCGAGATAAGATAAACTTAATACTGTGCATGCATCAAATTGTATCAAAGCTTTTTCTGTCCCTTTTTCTAATATTTTAGTAGAATTAATGTATTAATCTTTCTTCACCTTCAGGTCTCTGTCTCACTCCTACTTTAGCTAAACCCACATATATACTGAAATTCAAATATGTTGGCATCGATGGATCATAGCATTGTATCTCTTTTTGTCTCTTCCCTTACAAACTGAATATTGTGTTTTATTTAATTGACATATAGATTGAAATATACACCCCTTTGGTGGCATTGGTAATGCAGGCTTCACATCCTTCTGCTTCTGTTGCTCTTCTATATCACTCCCTAGAGAGGGAGAGATATACAGCCAGGGACAAATATTCACATTTTATATTAATTTATATTAATTATATTTTATATTAATCTTCTTCTAAACTGTGATATTTTATAAAGGCTTCTCGTTGTTCTTCCTGGACTAATTGGATTGAAGGAATATCTTTTAGAGTATATCTTACCACTCCAGTCAATGTCTCAGTATATTCTTCAAAAGGTTTCAATTTCTTTTCAATGAGTACTATATCGTATGGTCCAAAATGTTCTTCACATCCAGTACATCTTACACAGTCAATACAATGGAAACAACAACAATCAACATGGCATTTAAAGCACAGTACCAACACATTTAAACAGGAATTTTACAAAGTATCAATTTAAACGAGTTGTCACCCGGAACACAGGTCCACTGTCCTTTTGGTTCAGCTACTGGTCCCTTCACTCGTGTATAATGAGCCCACCCTTTTTCTTTCATCCGAACTGCAGTTTCAGAGGTCAGCAACACATGGAATGGTTCTTCCCACTTAGGTTGCAATTTCTCCTCCTTCCACATTCGGATCAGGATCCACTGTCCCACCTCAAACTTGTGGACAGGAAATTCCAAAGGGGGTGTTTGGATCAGCAAGCCTTGTTTCCTGCAATGATCAAGATACTGCGACAGTTTATGCACATAATGTCTTATTACTTTATCCCTTGTTACTAAAGAGTCCATGGAGATGTTTCCAGGCATAAATGACACACCATACAACTCATAAGGAGACAATCCTAAATCTTTCTGTGGTTGTGTTCTTATTTGCAACAATACTAAAGGTAAACATTTTATCCAAGTCATTTGAGTTTCATATTGTGGAATTTCCCACTTGAGGTAATTTAAAATCAACTTGAATACATTGAAATAGCCTCACCATTAGATGTTATAGAACAGTGGTTCTCAACCTGTGGGTCGGGACCCCATTTGGGGTCGAACGACCATTTCATGGGGGTCGCCAAACCATGCTGTCCACCATTTTGTTCCCTTTTCTCTAGCTGTCCTACTCCCTCTTATTGGTGGCCACACCCACTTGGGGGTCACCACAACATGGGGAACTGTATTATGGGGTCACGGCATTAGAAAGGTTGAGAACCACTGTTATAGAACATTATATATATTTGTCTACATATCATACTTATCGTATAACCAACCATATATTAACCATAGAAAAGTATCAATTATCCCTCCCCTAGCCATTCCTTTGTCCGTATGTATTTACAAACAGATTACTTAGTAAAGAGCCAACAAAGGAGCGCTCACCAAACTCTGCTTGAGTTTGTTTGCATACAAATCTTTATTCAAAACAACATAGCTCATTTATAATCCCAATTTTTTTTTCCTCAACTCCTTCATTTTAAACAAGGGTTGAATTATAATTCCTTCAATTCTCTTAGGTATTATTATTTTTTTTTTATCAGTGTGTCCTGCACAGAGATAAAAACATAAAAAAAAATAAATAAAACAACAACAACAAAAAGCAACTCCACAAAATAAATAAATAAACAAGCTTAATAAAATATTCTGAGTTACTGAAATAGTTTTGTATCAACTCTTTGGTTTTAATATAATTTTTGTCAAATTCCAATTTAATCAGATTCCATTCAGATGGAAACAAATTTCCATTAAATAGGTTAAATCATTTATAAATCTAAACAAATCAATTCAAAGTCATTTCTATTGGTTAATGGTTATATAGGTGTATTCCAGTTCTCATATTTCATTTATTTAAAAAAAATAACCTCATTTCTTACTGCAAGAATGGGTATTAAATTTCACATCCAGCTCACCTTCCTCAAACCAGAATTCTAAGCAGAAAAAAAAAGTTAAAAAGATCAGACCCCCCTTTTCTTTTCTGTCTTTCTCGCTCTTAAAGCAACACAGCCGGCTGGGGGTGGGAGGAAAGAGACAGGAAAAGAAGAAGAAATTATGCAACAATTTCACCACTAACAAAATAGTTTTCTCTTCACATGCATTTTCCATTTCACTTTTACAGTAACAAAAAAAAAAAAAAAATCTGCAGCTTACTGTTTCTTTCACAGTCTGGGATGGGGGAGAAATTCACACACACACACACACACACACACACACACACACACACACACACACACACAGGATCAGCATAACCACACATTCATTTCCATTCAAACTGCTTGTATAAGCACTTTCATATAGAGATATTTCATTTCATACTTTCTCCTGACAAACAAATAACTATTATTATAATTTCAAGGAACTGTTCAAAAGCCAATGAGCTCCTTTCCTCTCCCAATTTCCTTTGCTCTTAGAGCTTGCCTATTAACTTTCTTGCAAAATGAGACATCCGGCCGTTATGGTTTCACAACAGTGAAAACTCTCCTGTAGCCATACCTTTCAGAAACACGTCTTCTAAAACCCTCATGGAGTGTTTGGATTACTTCACGTGTTATGGCTTTATTCAACACCTGCTATCCATCAGGTAATATCCATTTTCCTTTTGTTTTATTACTTGGTTTATTGTGGCAACCATCATTTTATTCTGTTGCCTAAATTTCTCTACATATACCTTTGCACATATACCTTTTGTGCTGTCTTCAACAAGTCATCTATACTTTTCCCTGTCCATCCCTCCAACTTTTGTAACTTTTTACTTATATCCGGCCAAGATTTTACCACAAATTGTATTTTTACCAGAAGAGTATTTGCTGGGTCATCTGGATCAGTTCCAGAATACTTCCTCATTCCGTCTTTCAGTCTTTGGAGGAATGTAGCTGGAGATTCTTCTTTTTCTTGTTCTATCATTAAAGCTTTACTCATGTTCTGTGCTTTTGGGACAGCTTCTTTTATTCCTCTTATTAATAATACTCTCATATCTTCCATGTTTTGTCTATCTGCAACATTATTATTATCCCAATTTGGTCTTACTACAGGAAACTTTACATCTGCCAAAATTGCCCCCTGTGCTTGGGGATTATGTTCCCTAGTCCAGACCAAATGAGCTGCTCTTTGAATTAACTGTCTTTCTTCTGCTGTAAATAACGTGCTCTGTATCACTCCTAATTCATCCCATGTGTATATGTTTGCTCCTAACAACAGATCCACTTGCTCTGCTACCTCTATTGGATCTTCTATCATGCTTTTCATTTCTTTCTTAAAGGCGCGTAATTCAGATGCCTTTAAAGGCTCATGTACAAAACTGATATGGGCCTGTCCTTGGCCATCTACTCCATTGGGTACTTCTCTTAAAGCAGTGGTTCTCAACCTTTCTAATGCCGCGACCCCATAATACAGTTCCTCATGTTGTGGTGACCCCCAACCACTTATACATCACTGGATGCCAGGGGCGTGGCCAAAGAAAAGGGGGAAAATGGCGGACAGCCTTGTTTGGCGACCCCCCGTGAAATGGTCGTTCGACCCCAAATGGGGTCCCGACCCACAGGTTGAGAACCACTGTCTTAAAGGAAAAGCCTGTAGTGGTTTATCCTTAAAGGGAAAATTCTTTATATCTTTCTTCAATTGTTCCAATTCTTTTACTAATATCTTATAGGGTCCACCTCTCACAGCTCCCTGGGCTTGTGTTACAGGAGCTGGTAGGGGTGGTGGAATAGGTATTTGTACATTTGTTGGTTGTGGTAGATTAGTATTATAAGGTGGGGGTAAATATTTCATGGATTTTTCATCATCTTCTTCCTCCTCTATTTCATTCTTCTCTTCTTCTTGTAAATATATTGAAGTTACTTTATGAGGGCTAGGGCCACTCATAGTCAAGGTGACCCATTTACCTGGGTTCCAAATTAAAGCATAGTCTAACTCATTGACTAATGATTTACATGTTTTCCTTGACACATACTCATATAAATTCTGACAAGCAAAATAGTCATTTGTTCCTAATCTAGGCCACTCTACTTTTTCATCTTCCCACCAGACAAAACAACACAAATTGACCATATCTTCCTTGGTTATGTCTAATTTACTAATTATTTCATTATACGGAGGTTTTCCCCAATTACTCAACAAAATCCCTAATGGACTTTCTTTATCTATATTCAATTTGGAGTTTCTTCTTATTTTTCTCAAACACTTCTTTCCTGGAGTACTCCCTGTGTTGCCCATACTGGTTTACCGTCCTGTGTATTCTAATTGAGACTTCACGTAAATTCCTTAATTCACTCCCCCCTGATCCCCCTAGATATGCACTCGCATATCAGAGGTCCACTTTCGCTAAGTGGATACTTGGGATGTCACACACACACTGTCTCAAATTCACACAGGCCTACCCAGTCTTCCCACCGACTGCCTAGGCAGTGTATACTGGCCACCCCAGAACACTTACCTAGGTCCGTGCACGGAGTTGCCCAGTTCCCGGAAGTCAGCAACACACACACCGGTTCAATTTGTATCTCTGTCTAATATCAACTGTATGGGTTCACCGAGGAAAGCGTTGCTGCTCCTTTACCAACAAGATGAGATAGACTGTCGAAATCAACAGGGCATGCCTTCCACCTCACCTTCTGGATCTGGTGCAGACAAACGATCCCGGTCTCGAGCCCCATGTTGGGCACCAAAACTGTTGGTAGAAATTCTAGCCCACTGAATAACACCAAACAGCAAGTTGAAATTAGACAGAGATTTATTGGCTACAACGGTTTGCAAAGCGTGGTGGACTCCAAATAAATATTTGAGCCACACCTGGTCACAGCAAAAACACACATTATATACATTCTATCCCGACGCCTTGGCCCCTCCTCTGAGGTTACAATCTTATCAGGATCGCCTAAACAAAATACATTATCCCTGCCCCTTACTATTTTGCTTCACCTATTCCCTTATATGTACTTTATCATGAAATCCTATAGCTCAGTGTGGAAATCCTATAGCCTACGTGCAGAACTCTTCCAAGGTACGTGTACATGTAGAAATTGTGTAGAAATCTTGCAGTCTACCTGTAGAAATTTTTGTGAAGAAATCTTTCTGTCTGCGTGTAGAAATTTTACAGAGTATGTGTCATTTAACTTTACTTTTTATTCTAAAATTTTATTCCTAACATATGGACCGGTACCAGACTGCGGCATGCCAGCAAAAGGTCTCCACAAACAAGAAAAGCCCCATCCGCGGGATGCAGGCAGCACACAAAACCACACACCCTCCGGTCCATGGAAAAACCTCTTTCCACGGAATCGGTCCCTGGTGCCCAAAAGGTTGGGGACCTCTGCCTTAAAAGACAGCCCCCTCCCTTCCTTCCCCCCCAGCAACCTCCATATCTTTAAAAAGTCCCCTTAATTAGGAATAACCTTTTTTTTTTTTTACCCATGCACAAAAAACAGAAGAGCCATTGAAGCACCGAAGCCGTCTGAAGCCGTCTCTCCCACGGGATGTGGCGAGGAGCAAATTCAATCTTCATCCTAGCAGCCGAGCCCGTTCCACCCTCTTTGGACTGAAGACGCTGACCCAACGTTGTGGTGCTGGTTGCGGGAGGAAGGGGCAAAGTCTGTGGCCTCTGCCGGCCCAGGAGGAACACGGTGCTGGGTGCAATTACAGTAATTAATGTGGAAATCTGGAGGAAACTCAGCCCCTTTTGGCACTCTGGACCGGTTCAGTGTGTAGGGCTGGGTCATAAATTCTTGCTTCTCTGTTATGTCTCAGCCACCTCACCCAAAAGCAGCAGAAACGTTCAAGAGAAGTTGGAAGGGACCCATCTTCCTTCTGGTGCACCTTCTCCTCTTGGGAAAGACGCCAATGGAGCATTGGAAAGCACGCTGCATCCCTCTTCGTGGGTTTATGAGATTTTTTTATTATAAGTAATACAAAGTGGCAAACATGCATAATATTCCCTCTTCCTTCCCCCTGATAACAACGACCCTGTGAGGTGGGATAGGCTGGGAGACAGAAGGACTAGCTCAAAGTCTCCCAATTGGCTTTCATATCTCCTCAGGCAGGACTAGAACTCACCTTCTCCTGGTGGCTGGCTGAAATCACCCAGCTGGCTTCCATGCCTAAGGCTGTACTAGAACTCCCAGTCTCCTGGTGATTGGCCAAAGTCATCCAGCCAGCTTCCATGCCTAAGGCAGGACTAGAACTCCCTGACTCCCAATTTCTAGACCAGCCCCTTAACCACTAGACCAGACTCTTATGGCCTACTGGGATGCGTCACCCATTTAAGGAGTCATTCCTGGGTTAAAGTCTTCTGCTGAGTCGGCTCTCCCATTTTTCCAATGCTTCTTCCCGCCGTATGGTCAGAATCCTCAAATAATTTAAAATATTTGAATGCTGGTTTGAGAGCCTGCCTTATTAGGGGGACGGCAGAAACGCTGAAGCCAATATTTTTCCATTCGGCGTGTCTTTCTGCCACGAGGGACTGTTCCAGGTTTCCTGGTTTCCCAATCCGAAGACATCCAGCAGTGATGGGTGAAAGGCCATTCCTTGCACTCTGCAGAGAGAGAATTGTGCAAGGAGAGGTGGGGCTTTTACATACCCAGACACCCCTTAGTCCTACCTAAAAACGAAAACAAAACCCACCCACAGCAAACCTTTGCCATGTTTATTTCCTTCTTTACCTTTATTATTTATTATTTATTACCTTCTTTACCTAGAATTAAGGAGAAACTTCCTGACAGTCAGAACAATTAACCAGTGGAACCACCTGCCTCCAGAAACGGTGAATGCTCCAACACTGGAAGTTTTTAAGAAGAGACTGGACAGCCATTTGTCCGAAATGGTATAGGGTTTCCTGCCTGAGCAGGGGGTTGGACTAGATGACCTCCAAGGTCCCTTCCAACTTTATTATTATTATTATTATGGATCATCGTACAGTCAGCCAGATGTTCAGACTGGATTTGGCATTTTGTCTACCTATCGAGTCCTTACCCAGGACCTGGGATAGGCAGATGTGGATGTTTGATGGTATTACAGATATCGTCGCAGGATGGAAACAGTTCCTAGTAAGGCCGCCTTTTGCAATTGACTAATAGCGAATTTTTCAATGCCAATGGTATTCAAGTGGTGCTCCAGTTGTTTTGGGATTGCACCCAAGGAGCCTATGACTATTGGTACTACCCTTGCTTGCTTTTGCCATAGTCTTTCTATTTCTATTTGTAGGTCTTTGTATTTTGTTAACTTCTCCAGTTCTTTCTCGTCTATTCTGCTGTCTCCAGGCACTGCCACATGACTGGATAATCAAGTGCCTAGAAATAACAGGATTCAGTAGAAACATCAGAAAATTTGTGCAAAGATCGATGGCACGATGGAAGACACAGTTGCAGATCAATGGTGAGAGACTGGGAGAGGTTAATATCAAGAGAGGAATATTTCAAGGAGATTCATTATCACCATTACTATTTGTTATTGCACTGTTTCCTCTGTCAACAATACTGAATAACTCAGGACATGGCTATCAAACATCAAAAACATCTACCAGACTATCCCATCTCCTTTACATGGATGATCTGAAGCTGTATGGAAAAACATCATCTGAAATAGAATCGCTGCTCAACACTGTCCATATATATAGCCAAGATATTGTAATGGAGTTTGGCTTGGACAAATGTGCCACACTTGCTATCAAACAAGGAAAAATAGTGAAAACTGAAGGAATCAAGATGCCCCGCGAAAATAACATTAAGAGTCTGGATGAGGAAGAGTACTACAAATACTTGGGTATCCTTCAAGCTGACAACATCAAGCACACTGAAGTCAAGAAAAAGATTAGAGGTGAATACATCAAGAGAGTGAAGAAGATCTTAAAGTCCAAACTCAATGGAGGAAATACCAAAAAGGCAATCAACACCTGGGCAATCCCAGTCATTAGGTACACAGCTGGAATAGTGGACTGGACTCAAGCAGAACTAAAAGCAATGGATAGGCAGACCAGAAAAATAATGACAATGAATCACACCCTTCATCCACGCAGTGACATTGATAGACTTTATCTACCAAGGCAAATAGGTGGGCGTGGAATGCTACAAGTACATCAGATGGTTGAAGAAGAAGAAATGGCTTTGGAAGAATATCTGAAGAACAATGATGAAGATGCACTGAAATTAGTATATCAGGAAGGCTTACTGACTACTGGAGAGAAAAAACTGGCCTACAAGAAAGACCAAATGAAGAACAGAATAGAGGCATGGGAAGACAAAGCACTACATGGCCAGTACATTAGAAAAATAGCTGGGAAGGCAGATAATAAAAAGACTATTATTATTATTATTATTATTATTATTATTATTATTATTGTTGTTGTTGTTGTTGTTGTTGTTGTTGTTGTTGTTGTTGTTGTTGTTCTCTGCCCAATAGAGAATCAGAATGTTAGAAAAATTAATGTCCTTGACTTACAACCATTCGTTTACTGATTGACCAAAGTTACAACGGCACTGAAGTGACTTATGACCATTTTCCACACGTGACAATATTTTCAACAACCCCATGGTCACGTGATCAAAATTCGACCGCTTGGCCACTGACTCTTTTTTTTTTTGTAAAAATTTTTATTTTAAATTTTACAATACATAACAATCTTACAAATACTTCAGATAAAAAATAAAACAAATTGATACACACCACATTCGGTCTTGCCCGCCCATTTCCCCCCAAACCGCATCCCACCTCAAACCAACTTACTTCTTTCCCTCTTTTTCTTCACTCACCCCCCCCCCCTTCTCCTTCACCTCCACCTTCCTACCTACTTCTCACCTTCTTCTCCTCCCTCTTGATGCGGTCCAGGGGAAATGCCCGAGCAGCTCCTCTCTCAAAATTAAAACATTAATATTATATACAATAAGACTATTTCTACTTTATCTGAACTACTTAAACTTCAACCCATCCACCCCCCTCCCCCCACCCCCTCCCCCCCGACTTCCCAGAGCAAAATACAGGATTATGCAAACATATTAATCTATTTAAGTTTACTAATTATACAATGAACAAAATCATAAAAACCCTTAACTCTCTTCAAACTTTAACATCGTAAGTTTATAAACAAAATCATTACTCATAAAATAAGTGAAACTTTGTAGTTCCATATTTCTTCTGAACATATTCTATCCATCTTCTCCATACGTTAAAATATCTCTTGTGAATGGTCCTTTAAATAAGCAGAAATTTTAGCCATTTCTGCTAAATTAGAAACCTTAAATACCCATTCTTCTAAAGAAGGCAGAGTATCCTTCTTCCAATATTGACCCACCAGTAATCTTGCTGCTGTTATTAAATTCAACATTAAAATAGTTTCTTTAACATTAAAATCCACAAAAATTCCCAAAAGAAACAGTTGGGGAGTAAACTTAATCTTCCTTTTAAAAACCTTTTGAATGTTCCACCAAATCATAATCCAGAAGGCTTTAATAACTTTACAAGTCCACCAAACATGAAAATAGGTTGCATCCAAGCAACCACATCTCCAACATTTAGGTTGCAGGTTCGGGTACATACAGGACAGCTTTTTAGGATCCAGATGCCATCTATAAAACATTTTATAAAAATTTTCCCTCAAATTCTGGGCCTGCGTAAATTTAACATTTCTAGTCCATAAGTCCAACGAGATCGGTTCTTGAATATTCTGGGCCCATTTAATCATACAATCTTTAACTAACTCTGTTTCTGAATCCAATTTTATTAACTCATTATAAATTCTTTTAAGCTACTAACTATTATTTATGATGGTTTCGGAGTCCCCAGGGGTCACGTGGTCCCCATTTTGCGACCTTCTCACCAGCAAAATCAAGGGGAAAACCAGATTCACTGCAGAACCGTGTTACTAACTTAATAACTGCAAAGGTTCACAACAATTTTGGCAAGAAAAGTCCTAAAATGGGGCAAAATTCACTCAGCACCTGTTTCATTGAGCAACAGGAATTTTGAGCTCAATTGTGGTCTTATGTCGAGGACTACATCTATTGTAAAGCAAGAGAAGAATGGGGTGTGGTGTGGGGTGTGGGGTCCCCCAGCCTGTCCCTCGCACAACTTGGAAAAAGACACTGGAAGGATAAGCCAACAGCTAGCAAGTCTTCGTTCCAGTGTGGCTGTGACTGAACTGTCGCCATGCGTGCCTGGCTGAGGAATTCTGGGAGTTGAAGTCCACAAGTCATAAAAGGGCCATATTTGAAGACCCCTGCTGTATGATGAACGGAACAGCTGAGGCAACGAGCTATGTCTAGCTAGGAAGCCCCTTTGTGCACATCCTATCTATCACTATCTAATTTTCTGTTAACCAAAGCTCTGCTCCTATAGTTATTTCTGTATTTCTTCTGCTTGCGGTTCAGGTTAGCTAGCAACTTCGGCTTTTCTTATTTGTATATATGCTGGAATTGGGTCTGTCTAGTTTAATGAAGAGAAGGATGAGGAGGGACATGATAGCAGTGTCCCAATATCTCAGGGGCTGCCCCAAAGAAGAGGGAGTCAATCTATTCTCCAAAACACCCGAAGGCAGGACAAGAAGCAATGGATGGAAACTAATCAAGGAGAGAAACAACCTGGAACTAAGGAGAAACTTCCTGACAGTTAGAACAATTAACCAGTGGAACAACCTGCCTCCAGAAGCGGTGAATGCGCCAACACTGGAAGTTTTTAAGAAGAGACTGGACAGCCATTTGTCCGAGATGGTATAGGGTTTCCTGCCTGAGCAGGGGGTTGGACTAGATCAGTGGTTCTCAACATATTAATGCCACGACCCCAACCGGTCGTAAGTCGAGAACTACTCAACTGATCGTAAGTCGAGGACTACCCAACCGGTCGTAAGTTGAGGACTTTCCCTGCCCGGGAGCGCCGCACATGCATGGTGCTGCCCCCTGCACTGGCCGAGGCATAGCTGGGAAGGGGCAGCGACGGTGCAGGCCGACCACTGGCTGGGCCACCAGCTGGCCCAGCCCAAGGGAGGTAAGCCATCCGCCGGGCCCCACGCACGCCAGCAACCCTCCCTGCGCCCGCTGGCCTCCCACCTCCCACCCCTGGCCCTCTTTTACTTACATTTTTAGTAGTTGCTCAGCAGGGAGGGGTGGAAGCTTCCAGACAGCTCGCCTTCGCTGCAGACAACTTGCAGCACCGTTTGCAGAATGGGACTTTTGGCGGGCTCAGCAGGGCAGAGACAGAGAGTCTGTTCTATTGGCTTTCAAAAGCCAACAGAATAAAAGGGAGTAGCACAGCTAAGGAAAAGGGGGGGAAAAATGGCAGACTGCGTTGTTTGGCGACCCCCGTGAAATGGTCGTTCGACCCCAAATGGGGTCGCGACCCACAGGTTGAGAACCGCTGGACTAGATGACCTCCAAGGTCCCTTCCAACTTTACTATTATTATTATTATTATTAATTAACTTGTCTGACTTTATGACTTTCAGATGGCTTCTTCTATGAACCTTTAGATTCATTAGATTCATTAGAAATTTCTGATTAATAATCTACTCCTTTCAGCAGTACAGGCAGTCCTCGACTTACAGCTATTCGTTTAGTGACCGTTCAAAATTACAACCACCCTGAAAAGAGTAACTTAGGACCCTTTCTCAAACTTATGGCAGTTGCAGCCTCCCCTGTGGGTCACGTGATCAAAATTCAGAGGCTTGGCAACTGGCATGTACTTTTGACGGTTGCAGTGTCCCGGCGTCACCTGATCCCTTTTTGCAGCCTCCTGACAAGCAAAATCAGTTAGGGGGAAGCCAGGTTCATTTCACAACTGTCTTACTAATTTAAAAAGGGCAGTGATTCACTGAACAAAATCATTTAGCCCCCGGTCTCACTTAGCAACAGAATTTGTGGGCTCCATTGCAGTCGTAAGTTGAGGATTACCTAAGAGAGGGATCTCGGAGTCCTAGTGGGCAATCACCTAAATAGGAGCCAGCCGTGTGCTGCAGCCACCGAAAAAGCCAACATAGTGCTGGGCTGCATTAACAGAGGGATAGAATCAAGATCAAGTGAAGTGTTAATACCGTTTTACAAGGCCACACTTGGAATACGGCATCCAGTTTTGGTCACCATGATGTATTGCTGAATGAGACAGTTGTTAAGTGAGTTTTGCCCCATTTTACGACCTGTCTTGCCACACTTCGGGGAATCACTGCGTTTGTTAAGTTAGCAACACGGTTGTGAAGTGGCTTCCCCATTGACTTTACTTGTCACAACAGGGGATTGTGTGACGGCCGGGGACACTGAAACCGTCATAAATATGAGTCGGTTGCCAACCCTCTAAATTTGGATCCCGTGACTATGGGGATCCTGCAACCATCGTAAGGGTGAAAAACGGTCCTAAGTCCCTTTTGTAAAGTGCCACTGTAACTTGGAACGGTCACGAAATGCTCTGGGAAACAAATGAATTGTTTGGATTTCCCGCCTTTGTGCCTTTGGCTCCATTGCTTTGGGGTGTTTCTGCCTCCCAGCCTTTCCAGGCTCAGCTCCTTCTTCCAATCTGTAAAAAACGTCACGTGAGTCAACCTTCAGACTTTGTGATGTGGGTGCAATCGGCTTTTCTTATCCGATAATGCCGGAGTCAGAACTTGACCGCGATCACCACTTGCCATCAAAGGAGATGGCTATAAACCAGCTAATCAGACCGTTGGTGCAACTTGCACACTTGCCTGGAGGGATAAGAGTGTTCTTTCCTTATCAGGTGTTGTTCTTGCGGTGGGAAGCTGTGCTGGAGGGAGGGAGAGTGCGTGGAGAAGGAAAGGTTGAGTAATTCTTCTCACTGTCTGGAAATTTCTCCTTAGTTCCAGGTTGAATCTCTCCTTGATCAGTTTCCATCCGTTATTCCTTGTCCTGCCTTCAGGTGTTTTAGAGAATAGCTTGACTCCCTCTTCTTTGGGGCAACCCTTGAGATATTGGAAGACTGCTATCATGCCCCCCCTCGTCCTTCTCTTCATTAAACTGGACATATCCAATTCCTGCAACCGCTCTTCATGTGTTTTAGCCTCCAGTCCCCTGATCATCTTTGTTGCTCTTCTCTGCACTCTTTCCAGAGTCTCAACATCTGTTTTGTATCGTGGTGACTCTACTCCAGCCACATGTTGTTGGCATAGTCACCTCATCATCTCCAACAGGGCAACTATGGGCTCTGGGATCATCAGCCGATCCCCCCTTGGGCACTCTGGTTTTCAGTTCAGTTGTGTTTTAATTTTTAAACACAATTGCAAATGACACTTTGAGACTAGTTCAGTGGTGGCGAACCTATGGCACGGGTGCCAGAGGCGGCACTCAGAGCCCTCTCTGTGGGCACGCACGCTGTCGCCCCAGTCCTAGGTCTTCAGCTGGGTTTTATAAAACCTTTTCGCTTTAGGCCTCCGCCGCCGTGTGCAAAAAAAAAAAAAAAAGGTTCAATCAATCAGTCAATTTCAACTTCTCGCGGGAAAAAAAAGATCTTGCAGAGTTGGAATTGATTGACTGAACTTTTTAGTCCCACCCAGTCTGCCATTACCACAGCCACACCCACCCAATGGGCCACACCCACCCAGTGGGCCACGCCTACCCGGGACTCGACGATGCATAAGTGGGTTTTGGGTTGCAGTTTGGACACTCGGTCTCTAAAAGGTTCACCATCACTGGACTAGGAAGCTAATGACCAACCTCCAAGTTAGGCTAGACAGAGCTCGTTGCCTCAGCTGTTCCATTCATAGTACAGCAGGGGTCTTCAAACCTGGACCTTTTATGGCTTGTGGACTTAACTCCCAGAATTCCTCAGTCAGGCATGCTGGCTGAGGAATTCTGGGAGTTGAAGTCCACACCTCTTAAAATGGCCGAGATTGAGAAACACCGGTATAGCTCTTTCTAAGTTAGCATTATTTCCCCTCACAATATGTCAGGGGTCTTCAAACTTGGTCCTTTTATGACTTGTGGACTTCAACTCCCAGAATTCCTCAGCCAGGCACGCGTGGCGACAGTTCAGTCACAGCCACACTGGAGCGAAGACTTGCTAGCTGTTGGTTCGTCCCTCCGGTGTCTTTCTCCAAGCTGTGCGAGGGACAGGCTGGGGGACCCCACGCCCCACACCACACCCCATTCTTCTCTTGCTTTACAGTACATGTAGCCCTCGACATAAGACCACAATTGAGCTCAAAATTCCTGTTGTTCAATGAGACGGTTGCTAAGTGAATTTTGCCCCATTTTAGGACTTTTCTTGCGAAAATTGTTGTGAACCTTTGCAGTTATTAAGTTTGTAACACAGTTCTGCAGTGAATCTGGTTTTCCCCTTGACTTTGCTGGTCAGAAGGTTGCAAAATGGGGACCACGTGACCCCTGGGGACTCCGAAACCGTTATAAATAAGAGTCAGTGGCCAAGTGGTTGAATTTTGATCACGTGACCACGGGGTTGCTGCCACTATTGTCATGTGTGGAAAACGGTCATAAGTCACTTCAGCCATTGTAACTTTGGTCAGTCAGTAAACGAACGGTTGTAAGTCAAGGACACTAATTTTTCTAACATTCTGATTCTCTATCGGGCAGAGAACGTTAATAATAATAATAATAGTAATAAAGTTGGAAGGGACCTTGGAGGTCCAACCCCCTGCTCAGGCATGAAACCCTATTCCGTGTCAGACAAACGGCTGTCCAGTCTCTTCTTAAAAACTTCCAGTGTTGGAGCATTCACCGCTTCTGGAGGCAGGTAGTTCCACTGCTTAATTGTTCTAACTGTCAGGAAGTTTCTCCTTAATTCTAGGTAAAGAAGGTAATAAATAATAAAGATAAAGAAGGAAATAAACGTGGCAAAGGTTTCATGTGGGTGGGTTGGTTTTTTCTTTTTAGTAAAGACTAAGTGGTGTCTGGGTGTGTAAAAGCCCCACCTCTCCTTGCACAATTCTCTCTCTGCAGAGTGCAAGGAATGGCCTTTCACCCATCACCGCTGGACGTCTTCGAATTGGGAAACGAGGCAATCTGGAACATTCCCTCGTGGCAGAAAGACACGCCGGATGGAAAAAAATCGGCTTCAGCGTTTCTGCAGTCCCCCTAATAAGGCAGGCTCTCAAACCAGCATTCAAATATTTTAAATTATTCGAGGATTCTGACCATACGGCGGGAAGAAGCATTGGAAAAACGGGAGAGCCAGCACAGCAGAAGACTCTAACCCAGGAATGGCTCCTTAAATGGGTGACGCATCCCAGCAGGGCATAAGAGTCTGGTCTAGTGGTTAAGGGGCTGGTCTAGAAACTGGGAGTCAGGGAGTTCTAGTCCTGACTTAGGCATGAAAGCTGGCTGGGTGACTTTGGCCAGTCACCAGAAGGTGAGTTCTAGTCCTGCCTTAGGAGATATGAAAGCCAATTGGGAGACTTTGAGCTAGTCCTCTGTCTCCCAGCCTATCCCACCTCACAGGGTCGTTGTTTCGGGGGGGGAAGGAATATTCATGTTTACCATTTTGTATTACTTATAAACTAATAAAGCTGGGTTAAAAAACAATCTCATAAACCCACGCAGAGGGGTGCAGCGTGCTTTCCAATGCACCATTGGCGTCTTTCCCAAGAGGAGAAGGTGCACCAGAAGGAAGATGGGTCCCTTCCAACTTCTCTTAAACGTTTCTGCTGCTTTGGGGTGAGGTGGCTGAGACGTAACAGAGAAGCAAGGATTTATGACCCAGCCCTACACACTGAACCGGTTCAGAGTGCCAAAAGGGGCCGGGTTTCCTCCAGATTTCCACATTAATTACTGTAATTGCACCCAGCACCGTGTTCCTCCTGGGCGGGCAGAGGACACAGACTTTGCCCCTTCCTCCCGCAACCAGCACCACAACGTTGGGTCAGCGTCTTCAGTCCGAAGAGGGTGGAACGGGCTCGGCTGCTAGGATGAAGATTGAATTCGCTCCTCGCCACATCCCGTGGGAGAGACGGCTTCAGACGGCTTCGGTGCTTCAATGGGTCTTCACTTTTTTGTGCATGGGTAAAAATAAAAGATGGTTATTCCTAATTAAGGGGACTTTTTCCAGGATATGGAGGTTGCTGGCAGGGGGGAAAGGAAGGGAGGGGGATGTGAGATCGTGGAGTCTTAGTGGACCATCACTTAAATATGAGCCAGCCATGTGTTGCAGCTGCCAAAAAGGCCAAACGCTTTCCTACAGTACATTAACAGAGGGATAAAATCAAGATTATGTGAAGTGTTAACACTACTTTACAATGCCTTGGTAAGGCCACACTTGGAATACTGCATCCACTTTTTGGTCGCCACGATGTAAAAAGGATGTTGAGACTCTAGAAAGAGTACAGAGAAGAGCAACAAAGATGATTAGGGGACTGGAGGCTAAAACATAGAAGGAACGGCTGCTGGAATTAGGTATGTCTAGTTTAACAAAGAGAAGGACGAGGGGGGACATGATAGCAGTGTTCCAATATTTGAGGGGCTGCCACAAAGAAGTGGGAGTCAACCTATTTTCCAAAGCACCAGAAGGAAGACAGGGAGCAACGTATGGAAACTGAACAAAGGGAGAAGCAACCTTGAACTAAGGAGAAATTTGCTGAGAGTAAGAACAATCAGGCAGCGAAATGGCTTCTGTCGAGAAATTGTGGGTGCTCCAACACTGGAGGTTTTTAAGAAGAGACCGGACAGTCACTTGTCTGAAATGGAATAGGGTTTCCTGCTTGAGCAGGGGGCTGGACTAGAAGACCTCCAAGGTCCCTTCCAGCTCTGTTATTCCCGATTAGGGAAATGAATGCGTTAACATGAAAGACCCCTAACAATTCTCCCTTTTCTTCCTCCAGCTCAGTGCTCCATCGCCCTCTTCATCCTCCTCCTCTTCACACGCTTCTGGCTGATCAGCGCCCTCTATGCTGCCTGGTGGGCGTTTGACTGGGACACCCCGAGCAAAGGTGGGCGGAGCTCCCACCGGATGCGGAATTCGGTCGTCTGGCGATACATGAAAGATTATTTCCCGGTCTCGGTACGTGTCCCCCTAGAGGGAAGGAGTATAATGGCATGGGAGAAAGACCTTGGGAGACGGGGACAAAGAGATGCTGCTTAGGGAACGAGCGGATAAGAGGCAGCAGAGCCTCCAGCTGCATAATGGGTGGAGAAAGAGGCTGTCAAGGAGATGACGGGAGTTTTATACAAGCCGTCCTTGACTTACAACCATTCAGTTAGTGACCGTTTGAGGTTACAACGGGCTTGAAAAAAAGTGACTGATGAGTGCTTTTCACAGAGGTTGCAGCATCCCTGAGCTGATCAGATTGAAATTCAGATGCTTGGCAACTGGCATGTACTTAGGACGGTTGCAGTGTTTCCTTTTGCAACCTTCTGACAAGCAATGTCCGTGGGGAAGCCAGATTCACTTAACAACCGCGTTACTAAATTAACAGCTGCAGGGATTCACCTGACCACTGTGGCAAGAAAGGTCACAAAATGGGATAAAACTCACTGAATTACTGTCGTTTAATGGATAAATGATGATTGTATTTTAGGATTACGATCATGATTTATCGCTTGTTGCTTGCATGTGCACTGAGAGATGATGCAGCAGAGACAAATTCCTTGTGTTTCCCATTACACTTGGCCAATAAAAAAATTCTCTTCTCTTCTCTTCTCTTCTCTTCTCTTCTCTTCTCTTCTCTTCTCTTCTCTTCTCTTCTCTCCTCTCCTCTCCTCTCTTCTCTTCTTTCCTCCTCCTCCTCCTCCTCCTCCTCCTCCTCCTCCTCCTCCTCCTCCATCTCCTCTTTCCTTCCCTTCCCTTCCCTTCCATGCCATGCCATGCCATTCCATCACATTCTATTCCATTCCATTCTTTCTCATTATTCTGTATTCTATTCTATTCTGTTCCGTTCTGTTCTGTTCCAACACTGGAAGTTTTCAAAAAGAGATTGGACAGTCATTTGTCTGAAATGGTATAGGGCAAGGGTGTCAAACTGAATTTCATTGAGGGCTACATCAGCATTGTGGTTGCCCTTGGGGGGCCAGGTGGGTGTGGCTAGGGTAGGTGCGGATGTAGTGGGTGTGGCCTACTGGATGGGCATGGCCAGCTCTACATTGTTCGCGTCAAGGGTGCCTGTGGGGGCCTGGGTAGGAGTGGGACAGATCTGAGGGTCTCTGGCAGAAGGGGGTGGGACCGGGGCAAGCGCCAAGGCATGGTCCATTTCTTCACTCATCACAAAGGGGGGCACCTCCCCAACACGCACTCAGGGGCCGGGGCCAACACAGCAGGGGCTGGTTCCTCGCTGTTCCCAGACGGCCTTGTGGAGCTAAGACTGAATGCGTTTCAGCATAGATGGCCACCACAAAAATTGTACATTGGCTCCCGGCCGGCCTGGGCCAGGGCCAAGGCAGAGGGGGCCGTTCCCTCACTGTTTCCAGGATGGCTTCGCGGGCCACATGAAACCACTTTGCAGGCCACATCCAGCCCCCGGGCCTTGTGTTTGTCATGTCTGGCATAGGGTTTCCTGCCTGAGCAGGGGGGTTGGACTAGATGACCTGCAAGGTCCCTTCCAGCTCTATTATTCTATTCTGTTCTGTTCTGTTCTGTTCTATTTCTATTTCAATCCATATTTTCTATTCTATTCTATTCTATTCTATTCTATTCTATTCTATTCTATTCTATTCTATTCTATTCTATTCTATTCTATTCTATTCCTTATTCTTGCTTAGAATAAGGCTGAGGAATTCTGGGAGTTGAAGTCCACAAGTCATAAAAGGGCCAAGTTTGAAGACCTCTGCCATAAAAAGGAAGTAGTTGGTGATAGCAGCCTTGACCTTAATTAGCTTTTCAGTACAGGCAAAGTAGCCAGGTGCTGCCCCCTGGTGGCACAGTATGAAAAAAATCAGGAGTTTGGATGTCGTTTTTCCAGAGTAGGAAATTGTACAAATCAACAAAACAAACAACAATAGCTGCAAGGACCAATTCAGGCAGTTGTGAAGAGCCGAGACTGACCTGGAGTGACAAATCAATAAACGGGAAAGTTATGCTCATGAAAAGTTTTGCTGTTGGATACAGTAAATCGGGGGTATTCAAGCTTGGCAGCTTTAAGACTTGTGGACTTCAACTCCCAGAATTCCTGAGCCAGTATGGAGAACGATGGCCCCTTCATGACTCGGGGACTTCAACTCCCACAATTCCTGAGCCAGCATGGGGGAACTATGGCCCCTTCATGACTGGTGGACTTCAATTCCCAGAATTCCTCAGCCAGCATGCCTGGCTGAGGAATTCTGGGAATTGAAGTCTACAAGTCTTAAAGTTGCCAAGTTTGACGACCCCTGCAGTAAATGTTTAATTTCTCATGCTTGTAATATAGCTAGACTTAAAACAGTTCATTTAGTGTCCGTTTGAAGTTACAATGGCACTGGAAAAAAAAATGACTTATGATCATTTTTCACACTTATGACCGTTGCAGCCTCCCCATGGTCACGTGATCCAGACTGGTGCCATCTTCCTGTCAACATAACCCAGGTTGTTCCCACTTGACTGGGTTCAAAAGCCTCTTTGTGGCTGAGGGAAGAGGGCTAAAGAGAGATTTTTTTTAAAAAGAGAGATTGCTGGGGGTTCGTTTTCTCATACAATTATCTTTCTTTGACGTGGTTCTTTGGCCTACAGCCAAACAGGTGTTGCAGGCATTTGAAATACAACAAAGAGCTTTCTTTTTGGCCTGGGGTTTAAGATAGATAGATAGATAGATAGATAGATAGATAGATAGATAGATAGATAGATAGATAGATAGATAGATAGATAGATACAGACAGATAATTAGATAGATATAGATAGATAGATAGATAGATAGATAGATACAGATAGATAGATACAGATAGATAGATAGATAGATAAATAGATAGAGATAGATAGATAGATAGATAGATAGATAGATAGATAGAGATAGATAGACAGACAGACAGATATAGGGATACAGATAGATAGATATATAGTGATAGAGAGATAGAAAGATAGATAGATAGATAGATACAGACAGATAATTAGATAGAGATAGATAGATAGATAGATAGACAGACAGATAGATAGATAGATACAGATAGATAGATATATAGAGATAGATAGATAGATAAATAGATAGACAGATATAGGGACACAGATAGATATATAGCGATAGAGAGATAGAAAGATAGATAGATAGATAGATATGATATGATATATAATAGAGAAATAGAGATAGAAAGATAGATAGATAAACAGGTGAGAGAGAAAGAGACATAGATGGAAGAGAGAGAGAGAAGAGAGTGAATGAGAAAGAGAGAGGTGGGAGAGAGAGAGAGCGATAACCCTATTTCTAAAGAATTAACTTTGTGAGGATAAATGGGGGAACATGATGTACCCAACCAGGCCAGTTCATAGCCATGAGCTCCATAACAGCCTCATTAATCAGAAGGAACTGGGAAGACGCCCACTGTGAGTGGTTAGTAAACAGCTGGGATCTGCCTGCGCCTGATGCGCCTGGTGATAAATTGAATGCAGCGAGCAGAAGACGCCTGGAAGTTGAGGAAGAGAAAAGCCGTTAGGTTATTTAACAGTGTGCTCAGATCAATGAGTGTGGCGGGGGGGGGGGGAAATGGCAGGTGTGCTTTGAGAAACAAGGCGAACGGTCATTTTAGCCTCATAGAATGTAAGAGTCAGAAGGGACCTCAGAGGTCATACAATCCAGCCCACTATAACCCATCCTTTCACCGTCTTTCTTGCAAAAGAGAGCTGAGACAGCACAAGAGAGCCAGTTTGGCCTAGTGGTTAAGGCATCAGGCTAGAAAGCAGGAGATCAGAAGTTCTAGTCCCACCTTAGGCATGAAAGCCAGCTAGGTACTTTGAGCCAATCACCAGGAGACGCTGAGTTCTAGTCCTGCCTTAGGCATTGTTGAAAGAAAAATCTTCTTTCAGGGTCTAGTCCAAGCCGGGAATAAATAAAATGGAGGCTGCCATTCAAAGAAGGTTCTTGTTAATTGAAGAGCAGAAGTACAACAGCATGTGGCTCTGAGGCAGCTGACCACATGTTGCTGGGGGTGGTGGGTTTTATACCTTCTTGGGCTTTTGTGTTTGGACTTGTTCTTGTTCCCGTGGCATGAACTTTGACCTGAGGTTCAGTGGTGTCCTTTTGGCATCCTGATGGTGGTGGGTTAATCCTATTACATCCTAACAGTCATGTCTTGCTTCTCTGGGGCTGTGGCTGATGGCTATGTCCTGTGTTGGATTTTTGGGTGAGGGGTTGCTGGTTCTAGCGTTCTCTCTCTCTCTCTCTCTCTCTCTCTCTCTCTCTTTCTCTTTCTCTCTCTCTCTCTCTCTCCCTCCCTCCCTCCCCCCCTCTCTCTCATAAATAAATAAGAAATGGACAGGTATCCTAAATGCCTTTGGTCTTCCAGCTGGTGAAGACGGCAGATTTGGATCCATCCAAGAACTATATCTTCGGCTTCCATCCTCACGGTATCTTGGTGGCTGGCGCTACCATTAATTTCTGCACAGAAGCCACCGGCTTTTCCAAACACTTCCCAGGCTTGAAGCCTCACATGATGATGTTGAATATTTGGTTCCGAGCCCCCTTTTTCCGGGATTACTTGATGAGTGGAGGTAAGCTGACTTAGAAGGGATTTCTGATTCATTGGGAAACTTTTGGAAGACCAAAATCAATCAATCAATCAGAATAGAGCTAGAAGGGACCCTGGAGGTCTTCTAGTCCAGCCCCCTGCTCAAGCAGGAGACCCTATACCATTTAAGACAAATGGCTCTCCAGTCTATTCTTAAAAACCTCCTGGAGGCAGGTAGTTCCACTGGTTAATTGTTCTCACTATCAGGAAGTTTCTCCTTAGTTCTAGGTTGCTTTTCTCCTTGGTTAGTTTCCATCCGTTGCTTCTTGTCTTGCCTTCAGGCCCTTTGGAGAATAGCTTGACTCCTTCTTCTTTGGGGCAGCCCCTGAGATACTGGAACATAGAGCCGAGGTGGCGCAGCAGTTAGAGTGCAGTACTGCAGGCCACTTTAGCTGACGGTGTTCAGCAGGCCAGCGGTTCAAATCTCACCGGCTCAAGGTTGACTCAGCCTTCCATCCTTCCGAGGTAGGTAAAATGAGGACCCAGATTGTTGGGGGCAATGTAAATATATATATACATTGCTTACTGGTGTACACCGCTTAGAGAGTGCTTGCACTTAAAGCGGTATATAAGTCTCATAAATAAAGAAATAAATAAATAAATAAACAACAAACAAACATGGCTATCATGTCCCCCCCCCCAGTCCTTCTTTTCCCTAGACTGGCCATACTCATGAATCCTGAATCCATTCTTCATATGTTTTTCTTTCTAGGCCAGTGATGGCGAACCTTTTAGAGGCCGAGTGCCCAAACTGCAACCCCAGATCCATTTAAGTATCAACGGGTGCCGGGTGTGTGTGGCCCATTGGCTGGGTGTGGCCAATTGGGGGGGTGGCCCATTGGCTGGGCATGGCTGCAGTGGTATCGACAGACTGGGTGGGACTAAAAAGTTCAATCAATCAATTCCAACTTTGAGAGATCTTTTTTTCCCTGCGAGAAGTTGAAATTAACTGATTGATTGAACCTTTTTTTTTTTTTTTTTTGCACACAGCGGTGGAGGCCTAAAGCAAAAAGGTTTAGAAAACCCAGCTGAAGGCCTAGGACTGGGGCAACGGCACGCATGCCCACAGAGAGGGCTCTGAGTGCTGCCTCTGGCACCCGTGCCATAGGTTCGCCACCACAGTTCTAGGCCTTTAATCATCTTAGTTGCTCTTCTCTGTACTTTTTCCCAAAGTCTCAACATCTTTTTTGTAATGTGGTGTCCAAAACTGGATGCAGCATTCCCGCTGGGGCCTTACGAAGGCTTTATAAAGCGGTGCTAATAGTTCACCTGATTTTGATTCTATGCCTCCGTATGCACAACCCAGGATTGTATTAGCTTTTTCGGCTGCCGTCGCGCACAGTCGGTTCATGTTTAAGTGATCGTTCACTAGGACTTCAAGGACACTGAGCTTCTTGAAAGCTTTTTCCCATTGAGGGAATGCTGCAGATCCTTTGGGAATTTTGCCAGATTTTGCACTGGCGGAAAGGTGAATTGGTTTTCATGCCATTTACAGGTTGCCCTCGACTCCTTGCGATTCGCTTAACAAATGTGTCAAAAAGGTCATCAAATCACTTAACAACTGCCTGTCTTAGCAATGGAAATTTGGGGGCTCAGTTGTGGTCATAAGTTGAGGACTGGTGATCTGGATGGAGAAGAAGGAGGAAATTGAGTGGCTTGCCTCCAGAAGCAGTGAGTGCTCCAACACTGGAGGTTTTCAAGAAGAAACTGGACAGCCATTTGTCTGAAATGGTATGGTCTCCCACTTGAGCAGGGGGGTTGGACTAAATGAGCTCCAAGGTCCCTTCCAGCTCTGTTATTCTCTGTTAAGGCTATTTAATGTGTGTGTGTGTGTGCGTGTGTGCGTGTGTGTGTGTGTTGTACAGGGCTTTAATGTTCTTCTTTATCCTGCTTTGCTTCACCCAGGTTTAATTCCCTCGGACAAGGAATCTGCTTCCTATGTCTTGAGTAAGAAGGAAGGGGGGAATATCGTAGTCATAGCTGTGGGAGGGGCCAAGGAAGCCCTAGATGCCCATCCTGGAGCTTATACCCTCTTGTTAGAGAACCGCAAGGGCTTCGTTCGGCTGGCCATAGAGAACGGGTAAGTGGAAACAGCTTCTGGGGGGGTCCTGATCTTCTTGTACAATGTACATCACATGTAGTAGTGGGATTCAGCCGCTTTGCACCACTTCGGCAGAACCGGTCGCTAATTTTTTTGTTGCTCAGGCCCAGAGTGGACTTCCAGAAGCGGCATCAATGTAGAGAACTGGTTGTTCACCTATTTGATTCCCACCACTGATCACATGAATTATTATTGTGTTTCCCTTCAACGTGCAAAGTTGAGAAACAGTGCTCGAATCCATTATTTGCAGCCACCCAGCCTTCCTCGGTTATCTCAACCTGTTTGATTCCATCTCTCCTTCTGATTCTTCTCGGTTCCTAGCACGCCACTTGTCCCTGTGTTTTCTTTCGGAGAGAATGAGCTGTATGATCAGGTCGAAAACCCCAAAGGATCCTGGCTGAGGTGGACACAAGAGCGTTTGCAAAAGATCATGGGTATCTCCCTGCCTCTCTTCCATGCCAGAGGGGTCTTTCAGTACACCTTTGGGTTTATTCCATACCGGAAGCCAATCTTCACCGTGGGTAAGTCCATGTTTCTTCCATGGCGTCCAGAAATGAGAGGCAGGTGAAACAAGGAAGGCGAGTTGGCAAAGAAAGAAAGCTAGAATAAGGCTGAAGAAAATTGGGGTTTTGACTTATTAGTGAGAATTAAAATAGAACATACTCAAATAGACAAGCTGTGTACTTTGAATACTAGATTTTGTCATGAGCTGAGATAAAGAAAACTTTGGTCATTTAAAACTTGGAAGTACAGGCTTCCGGTTCCAGATCACGGTGCCTGCAGACGTGTGGAGAGAGCTCTCTCTCCGCCGCCTGGTTTCCCTTCGCCGAAAGACCCTGGAAAGGGTCGAAAGTCACCCTGGAGGGGCGACCAGCACTGAGGAGGAGCTTTGCTAGATCGCAGAAGGGCGGGAGCCCTTCCGTTTGACCCAAAGGAGTTCCTTTGGCTCGATGAAGATTGGCCACTAACATGGCCAATCCCTTAGCTGTTCCAGCCGAAAGCTAAAAGCACTACTAAGCACAACGAAGCACCTTGGAAGATCTGGGCGAGACCCTTACTTTCCTCTCTTTTACCCTAACCATTCTCCTATAAAAGTGTTTGCATACTCTGGGAATCTGAGTTTTGGAAAGTAAAGAAAATAACCAAATAACTGGATTTTTATTTCTCGGATACTTTGGGGTCCTAAAAGTTCCTATTATAGAGACTTATCATTCTATCTATTTATTAACTTTGAAAAATATCCTTCTGCTGTTTTTTGGTTAATTGGATTAAAGCATAATTATTGTCTGGAAAAAATTTTATAGCCTACTGGGGACACCTTATGGTAAAGCCTGGCACTGCAACTGAATTATTCTGATTGTGAGGCTTGCTGATATCCTAGATTTGACCTTCACATTATCAAAAGAAAAGATAAAGAATTGGAAACAACTAGGTGATGAAAACAACTTCTAGAAATTGTGAAGGTGGACACTGACTGACTCTTTCTAAATATAGCCTCCACTAAAAGACTATCTCTAATCACCATAGAAATGGAGAAACCTTACCCACAACTTAACTATAAACTTATACTTGAAAATTTTTTTGAAGCAACTGAGCTAATGAACTCCAGAGCGAAAGCCAAAGATGTTATCTCCAAACTATAAACTGAACTCCAGACTCCAATTGATCAACTTACAATCCAAAAAACAACAGAAGAGGAACAACCCAACATTAAAGAGATTCTGTACAACAATATACATTCTATTGAGGACTTTGATAATCAAATACTGACTTCAATTAAAATACCTGTAACTCCTAAAGTAATAGGAACTGAACAACAAATACAACATAGTGAGAACCTTGACAACTTAGACAAGCAAACAACGACAACACTGGATATGACCTTTTATTTTACTCAGATGAAACTGGAGGAGGAAGAAGAAGACCAGACTGAATTGATGACAACCATTTTAAACCAAACATAGAGATTTGATTTATTAGAGCAACAACGTAATAACTACAAAAGGGCCAGTTCCTTTGAAAAATTGATAACTGGATATTCTCCCTTGATTCAAACAGCATGTGTGGGAATGAAGGGAGACACATCTGAGGATTCAAAGGCACTGGTATGGAAGCTGACTTGGCACAAAAAGAAAGCCAGAGTTAGATTTAAAAATGGGATTTAAAATCTCACTCAGTGGGTTAAGCAGATTTTTAGAGATAAATTAAATTAAATTAAATTATTAAACTATTATTTCTCCTGTTTGATCCCTCCAGTGGGAAAACCCATTCAGGTGGGGAAGAAGCACAATCCCAGCCAAGACGAAGTTGATGAGCTCCATAAGAGATACCTGGAGGCGCTCTGCATGCTGTTTGAGGAGCATAAATTGAAGTACAACGTGCCAGAAGACACGCATCTCTCTTTCGTATGAGACACGAAAAACCACAAACTTTGACACCGGCGACAAAGATCTGAAAACATCGAAGCCGCAAGAGACAAGCAAATCTTCCATGGAGATATATTCCTTTTGGGGCCAATGGACAAATCATTGGAAAAAATAAAACCTCACAGGTTGAAATGAGGGTCTTTGGTGCTCTCTGAGCTTGGTGGTTTTCTTGCAAATATTTCATTACCCAACTAGGGAACATCGTCAGTGCTAATAGTGGGTGGGGCTGATGATATTACCTAGTTTGGTAATGAAGCATTTGGAAGAAAACCACTAAGCTTTGAAAGCACCTAGCAACCCACAATTTAAGTCTGAACTATAGATATTCTCGTCTATCAGTTACCAATGCACACATAACAACACTGGACCCAGCATGAGTAACAAGGTTATTGTAACCAGAGCTGATAAGGATTTGGTGTGCTGGAGAATGGGAGGGGAAGCCCCGTGCTTCAAGCTAATTGGGGAATGTGATTTATGACGGCTAATTGGAGGAGGGAATTGTGCTTGGATACTACGTGTTCAGGGGAGGGGAATTTACTTTTTGGCTTGATTATGCAATGCCGATGCTATGCTACTCAAAATAAAGATTCTTTAAGGTAAACAATGCCTCGTAGTTCTTTGAAGAGTTTCATCTGTTGGAACTGTGACCAAAGGATGGCAGAATCAATGGAACTGGCAGAGAAGGGAAAAATTGGCAGCTTTGGTTTTATCAGGGTGAGCAATGTGGCCCCTTAACGACCTGTGGACTTCAACTCCCAGAATTCCTGAGCCAGCCATGCTGAGGGGAAAGGGAGAGGTTTCCAAGCGGAGCCATGCTGGCTCAGGAATTCTGGGAGTTGAAGTCCGCCAGTCATAAAAGAGCCAAGGTTGCCTACCTACCCCTGGTCTTGCTGAATGTCATTTATTTACTTTATTTGAACTTTATTTATTTTTATTTATTTGAACTTTAGCTGCAATTAGTCTGGAGAGGGGGCTCAAGGGAGCTGTGGATTTTGTGTGTGGCTGGAGAGGGTGGGGGGAACCCCCCCCCCAGGGCTGATTGCTTGCTCTCTCAAGCAATCTTGATGCCTTTGCGGTCTGTCTTGCAGTCAGATTCTTTAGGCTAATTCATCCTAATTTTATAATCATAATGAATACTGATTCCCAAGGTCCCTTTTTTTCTCCCTCCTTGCGTGAAGAAGGGAAATTTGGCTGGAAACACGATTCCATCTTTCTATAGAAGGGGTCGACCTATTTTTCCAAAGCGTCTGAAGGCCGGACAAGAAGCAACGGATGGAAACTCATCAAGGAGAGAAGCAACCTAGAACTAAGGAGAAATTTCCTGACAGGGAGAAGAATTTAAGAAGAGATTGGACAATGATACAACAACAACAACAACAACAATAACATAAAGTGTGAAGATACCTTGGAGGTTATTTAGTCCAATTCCCTGCTCAGGAATACTATTTCAGACAAATGGCTGTCCAGTCTCTTCTTAAAAACTTCCAGTGTTGGAGCATTCACTGCTTCTGGAGGCAAGCAGTTCCACTGGTTAATTGTTCTAACTGTCAAGAAAATTCCTCCTTAATTCCAGGTTGCTTCTTCCCTTGATTAGTTTCCATCTATTGCTTCTTGTCCTGCCTTCAGGAGCTTTGGAGAATACCTTGACTCGCTCTTCTTTGGGGCAGCCCCTGAGATACTGGAACACTGCTATCATGTCCCCCCTCATCCTTCTCTTCATTAAACTGCACATCCCAAATTCCAGCAACCGTTCCTTATATGTTTTAGCCTCCAGTCCCCTAATCATCTTTGTTGCTCTTCTCTGCCCTCTTTCTAGAGTCTCTACATCTTTTTTACATCGTGGTGACCAAAACTGGATGCCGTATTCCAAGTGTGGCCTTAACAAGGCCTTGTAAAGTGGTATTAATACTTCACGTGATCTTGATTCTATCCCTCTGTTAATGCAGCCCAACACTGAGTTGGCCTTTTTGGCATCTGCGGCACACTGCTGGCTCCTATTTAAGTGATTGTCCACTGGGACTCTGAGGTCCTTCTCACAGTTGCTACTGTTGAGCAAGTTACCCCCTATACTATACCTGCACATTTCGCTTTTCTTGTCTAAATGTAGAACCTTTACTTTTTTCACCACTGAATTTCATTTTGTTAGATAGCGCCCACTGTTCAAGTCTGTCCAGATCCTCCTGTATCAGCTTGTCTTCTGTAGTGTTGGCTATTCCTGCTAGCTTGGTGTTGTCCATCTATCCCCTCATCCAAATCGTTGATGAAGATGTTGAAGAGCACTGGGCCCACAACAGAGCCCTGGGGCACCCCATTACACACTTCCCTCCATGTAGATGCGGTGACCACGGGGATGATGCAACTATTGTCATGTGTGAAAAATGGTCATAAGTCGCTTTGGTGCTGTTGTAACTTTGGATGGTCAGTAAACGAACTGTTGTAAGTCAAGGACGTTAATTTTTCTAATCCGGTTCTCCATCGGGCAGAGAACATCCTTCTGCAAGGTAAGGAAGGAAATAAATGTGGCAAAGGTTTCATGTGGGTGGGTTGTTGTTGTTTTTTTAGTAAGGACTAAGTGGTGTGGTGTGTAAAAGCCCCACCTCTCCTTGCACAATTCTCTCTGCAGAGTGCACGGAACGGCCTTTCACCCATCAATGCTGGATGTCTTCAGATTGGGAAACCAGGCAATCTGGAACATTCCCTCGTGGCAGAAAGACACGCCAGATGGAAAAAAATCGGCTTCAGAGTTTCTGCCGTCCCCCTAATAAGGCAGGCTCTCAAACCAGCATTCAAATATTTTAAATTATTTAAGGATTCTGACCATATGGCGGGAAGAAGCATTGGAAAAACGGGAGAGCCAGCACAGCAGAAGACTCTAACCCAGAAATGGCTCCTTAAATGGGTGACGCATCCCAGCAGGGCATAAGAGTCTGGTCTAGTGGTTAAGGGGCTGGTCTAGAAATTGGGAGTCAGGGAGTTCTAGTCCTGCCTTAGGCATGGAAGCCTGCTGGGTGACTTCAGCCAGTCACCAGGAGAAGGTGAGTTCTAGTCCTGCCTTAGGAGATATGAAAGCCAATTGGGAGACTTTGAGCTAGTCCTTCTGTCTCCCAGCCTATCCCACCTCACAGGGTCGTTGTTATCTGGGGGGGGAAGGAAGAAGGAATATTATGCATGTTGCCACTTTGTATTACTTATAAACTAATAAAGCTGGGTTAAAAAACAATCTCATAAACCCACGCAGAAGGGTGCAGCATGCTTTCCAATGCTCCATTGGCGTCTTTCCCAAGAGGAGGAGGTGCACCAGAAGGAAGATGGGTCCCTTCCAACATCTCTTGAACGTTTCTGCTGCTTTGGGGTGAGGTGGCTGAGACGTAACAGAGAAGCAAGGATTTATGACCCAGCCCTACACACTGAACCGGTTCAGAGTGCCAAAAGGGGCCGGGTTTCCTCCAGATTTCCACATTAATTACTGTAATTGCACCCAGCACCGTGTTCCTCCTGGGCGGGCAGAGGCCACAGACTTTGCCCCTTCCTCCCGCAACCAGCACCACAACGTTGGGTCAGCGTCTTCAGTCCGAAGAGGGTGGAAACGGGCTCGGCTGCTAGGATGAAGATTGAATTCGCTCCTCTCCACATCCCGTGGGAGAGACGGCTTCAGACGGCTTCCGTGCTTCAATGGTTCTTCTGTTTTTTTTGCATGGGTAAAAAAAAAAGATGGTTATTCCTAATTAAGGGGACTTTTTCAGGATATGGAGGTTGCTGGGGGGGGGAGGAAGGGAGGGGGCTGTCTTTTAAGGCAGAGGCCCCCAACCTTTTGGGCACCAGGGACTGATTCCGTGGAGAGATGTTTTTCCATTGAACAGAGGGTGTATGGTTTTGTGTGCTGCTTGTATCCCGCGGATAGGGCTTTGCTTGTTTGTGTGGACCTGTTGCTGGCATGCCGCGGTCCAATACCGGTCCATAGACCGGGGGTTGGGGACCCCTGTTTTAAGGGGTTGCCAGAAAAATCTCCACCTGTGGCTGCATTGCGCATCAAAACCGAGGGGTACATTTTGCAGAAATAAGACTCTGAGATGGACAGGGATCTGTTTTGCAAGCTCCTTCAGGCAGGGATCTGCCTTTCTTTTTTGTTGGCCTCGACTTACAACAATTCATTTAGTGACCAACGTCACAAGGGCACTGGAAAAAAGTGTCATGACTGTTTTTTCAAGCTGATAAGCGTCGCAGCAGGTGTCCCACGGTCAGGTGATCAAAATTCAGACACTTGGCAACTGGTTCATATTTATGACGGTCGCGGCGTCCTGGGGGGGGGGTGTCACGTGATCCCCTTTTGCGATCTTCTGACAAGCAAAGTCAATTTGGGAAGCTGGATTCACTTAACAACCATGTTACTAACTTAACTGCAGTAGTTCATTTGTGGCAAGAAAGGAATAAAACAGGGCAAAATTCACTTCATAGCACTCTCACTTAACGACAGGAATTTTGAGTTCAATTGGGTTCGTAAGCCAAGGACTACCTTTATAACATATCCTGGATGAAACAATCAAGGAGAGAAGCAATTTGGAACTAAGGAGAAATTTCCTGACAGTGAGAACAATTAATCAGCGGAATGACTTTTCTCTGGAAAATTGCCCCTTCATGACTTGCAGACTTCAACTCCCAGAACTCCTCAGCCAACATGGGGGAACTATGGCCCCTTCATGACTTGTGGACTTCAACTTCATCTTAAACAATCCTAAAGCAACACCTCCTCCCTCCCCCTTACTCTAATGGCAAGTTGGAACGAAGAGGCCTGTAGCTGCCAAAGTTTCATTCTTGACACACAGCTAAGGGGAAATCCTGTCCTTGGGAAAGTCATGCCCTTGTCTCCTCACGTCTGGACTACTGCAACGTGCTCTACATGGGGCTACCCTTGAAAACTATTCGGAGACTACAGTTGGTCCAGAATGCAGCCGCGCGAGTGATAGTGGGTGCTCCTCGATACACCCACGTTACACCTATCCTCCGTGAGCTGCACTGGTTGCCTATTGGTCTCCGCATCCAATTCAAGGTGTTGGTTATTACCTTTAAAGCCCTATGTGGCTCAGGGCCAGGCTATTTGCGAGACAGCCTACTACCTCATAGTTCCCTTCGTCCGGTTAGATCCCACAGGCTGGGCCTCCTTCAGGTCCCGTCGGCCAAGCAGTGCCATTTGGCGGGGCCGCGGAGGAGGGCTTTCTCTGTGATGGTGCCCACGTCTTGGAACCAGCTCCCCCCGGAGATTAGGACCGCTTCCACCCTGTTAGTTTTCCATAAGCTGCTTAAGACCTGGCTTTCCCGGCAGGTCTGGGGTTTATAAAACCTTACCCCTGGATGACTGTTATTGTACTGTTTGTTTTGTTATGTTTAATGGTGTTTTTATTGTTAGCCGCCCAGAGTCCTCCGGGAGTGGGGTGGCTTATAAATTTTAAAAATGAAAATAAAAAAAATAAAAAAATAAAGTGTACAAATTTCTCTTCCAGGAACACCGTGGAGAATTTTGATAGGTTACCATGCTGCTTTTATTTTGAAATAGAGCACTGAAATATTTTTCCATCGGAAAATGAACAGGGATCGGTTTGGAAGCGTAGATCAAGTGGGCACTTCTTGTCCCCAAATCTCTGCTATCTGTTGTGGAGGGAGATTCTCTCCTCCAGGTCATCACTGTCCCAAAGATGCTTTTTCAAGAGGCAACTGGACTTTCTTGTTTTTCCTGTGAAGACCTTTCACTTCTCCTCCAAGAAGCTTCTTCAGTTCTGACTGGATGGTGGGGAATGGAAGGATTTATACTCCTTGCAGAAAAACTGGTCATTTGCATCCTTTTTAGAGAGTCGTTGAGGCCACTTGGAGGTTTATCTATGTCTTCAGGGTCACCTGAGTGGTGCAAATGGGTGGGGAGCCTTCTTGGAGCTGCTGAAAGGACTGTGCTATAGACTGGAGAGAGATAGAATCCCACCACTGGTTCCCCTGTTCAAGCAGGGGGCTGGACTAGAAGACCTCCAAGGTCCCTTCCAGCTCTGTTATGCCCGATTAGGGAACCGAACGTGTTAACGTGAAAGACCCCTAACAATTCTCCCTTTTCTTCCTCCAGCTCAGTGCTCCATCGCCCTCTTCATCCTCCTCCTCTTCACACGCTTCTGGCTGATCAGCGCCCTCTATGCTGTCTGGTGGGCGTTGGACTGGGACACCCCGAGCAAAGGTGGGCGGCGCTCCCACCGGATGCAGAATTCGGTCGTCTGGCGATACATGAAAGATTATTTCCCGGTCTCGGTACGTGTCCCCCTAGAGGGAAGGAGTATAATGGCATGGGAGGAAGACCTTGGGAGACGGGGACAAAGAGATGCTGCTTAGGGAACGAGCGGATAAGAGGCAGCAGAGCCTCCAGCTGCATAATGGGTGGAGAAAGAGGCTGTCAAGGAGATGACGGGAGATTTATACAAGCCGTCCTTGACTTACAACCATTCAGTTAGTGACCGTTTGAGGTTACAACGGGCCTGAAAAAAGTGACCGATGAGTGCTTTTCACAGAGGCTGCAGCATCCCTGAGCTGGTCTGATTGAAATTCAGATGCTTGGCAACTGGCATGTACTTAGGACGGTTGCAGCGTTTCCTTTTGCAACCTTCTGACAAGCAACGTCCATGGGGAAGCCAGATTCACTTAACAACCACATTGCTAACTTAACAACTGCAGTGATTCACCTAATCTCTGTGGCAAGAAAGGTCACAAAATGGGGTAAAACTCACTGAATCACTGTCATTTAACGGATAAATGATGATTGTATTTTATGATTACGATCATGATTTATTGCTTGTTACTTGCATGTGCACTGAGAGATGATGCAGCAGAGACAAATTCCTTGTGTGTCCCATCACACTTGGCCAATAAAGAATTCTCTTCTCTTCTCTCTTCTCTTCTCTTCTCCTTCTCCTTCTCCTCCTCCTCCATCTCCTCTTCCCTTCCCTTTCCTCCCATGCCATGCCACCCCATGCCACCCCATGCCATCCCATGCCATCCCATGCCATGCCATGCCATGCCATCCCATCCCATCCCATCCCATTCTTTCCCATTATTCTGTATTCTATTCTATTCTGTTCTGTTCCAATACTGGAAGCTTTTAAGAAGAGATTGGGCAGCCATTTATCTGAAATGGTATAGGGTTACCTGCCTGAGCAGGGGGTTGGACTAGATGACCTCCAAGGTCCCTTCCAGCTCTATTATTATTATTATGGATCATCGCACAGTCAGCCAGATGTTCAGACTGGATTTGGCATTTTGTCTACCTATCGAGTCCTTACCCAGGACCTGGGATAGGCAGATGTGGATGTTTGATGGTATTACAGATATCGTCGCAGGATGGAAGCAGTTCCTAATAAGGCCGCCTTTTGCAATTGACTAATAGCGAATTTGTCAATGCCAATGGTGTTCAAGTGGTGCTCCAGTTGTTTTGGGATTGCACCCAAGGAGCCTATGACTATTGGTACTACCCTTGCTTGCTTTTGCCACAGTCTTTCTATTTCTATTTGTAGGTCTTTGTATTTTGTTATCTTCTCCAGTTCTTTCTCTTCTATTCTGCTATCTCCAGGCACTGCCACGTCCACTATCCAGACTTTTTTGTCTTTCTTATCGACAATTGTTAAGTCTGGGGTGTTATGTTGCAGGTGCTTGTCTGTTTGAATTCTGAAGTCCCAGAGCAGTTTAATTTTATCATTTTCTATGACTTTCTCTATTTTATGATCCCACCAGTTTTTGCTTACAGGCAAATGATATTTTTTGCAGATCTTCCAATGCACCATTGTTGCTACTTTGTCATGCCGCTGCTTGTAGTCAGTCTGTGCAATCTTCTTGCAACAGCTTACCAGTGGTCCACTGTTTCTTCAGCTTCTTTGCATAGGCGGCACTTACTGTCTGTTGCTGTCTTCTCAATTTTGACTTTGTATGCATTTGTCCTTAAGGCTTGGTCTTGTGCAGCCAGAATTAGTCCCTCGGTCTCTTTCTTCAATTTTCCTGCTCTTAGCCATTGCCAGGTTTTATTATTATCTGCTTTCCCAGCTATTTTTTTCATGTATTGGCCATGTAGTGCTTTGTCTTCCCATGCCTCTATTCTGTTCTTCATTTGGTCTTTCTTGTAGGCCAGTTTGGTCTCTCCAGTAGTCAGTAAGCCTTCCTGATATACTAATTTCAGTGCATCTTCATCATTGTTCTTCAGATATTCTTCCAAAGCCATTTTTTCTTCTTCAACCATCTGATGTACTTGTAGCATTCCACGCCCACCTATTTGCCTTGGTAGATAAAGTCTATCAATGTCACTGCGTGGATGAAGGGCATGATTCATTGTCATTATTTTTCTGGTCTGCCTATCCATTGCTTTTAGTTCTGCTTGAGTCCAGTCCACTATTCCAGCTGTGTACCTAATGACTGGGATTGCCCAGGTGTTGATTGCCTTTATGGTATTTCCTCCATTGAGTTTGGACTTTAAGATCTTCTTCACTCTCTTGATGTATTCACTTCTAATCTTTTTCTTGACTTCAGTGTGCTTGATGTTGTCAGCTTGAAGGATACCCAAGTATTTGTAGTACTCTTCCTCATCCAGATTCTTAATGTTATTTTCGTGGGGCATCTTGATTCCTTCAGTTTTCATTATTTTTCCTTGTTTGATAGTAAGTGTGGCACATTTGTCCAAGCCAAACTCCATTACAATATCTTGGCTATATATACGGACAGTGTTGAGCAGCGATTCTATTTCAGATGATGTTTTTTCCATACAGCTTCAGATCATCCATATAAAGGAGGTGGGATAGTCTGGCAGATGTTTTTGATGTTTGATAGCCATGTCCTGAGTTATTCAGTATTGTTGACAGAGGAAACAGTGCAATAACAAATAGTAATGGTGATAATGAATCTCCTTGAAATATTCCTCTCTTGATATTAACTCTCCCAGCCTCTCACCATTGATCTGCAACTGTGTCTTCCATTGTGCCATCGATCTTTGCACAAATTTTCTGATGTTTCTACTGACTCCTGTTATTTCTAGGCACTTTATTATCCAATCATGTGGCAGAGAGTCAAATGCCTTTTTGTAGTCAATCCATGCCACATTCAGGTTGGTCTTCCTTCTCTTGCAGTTTTCCAAGATCATTTTGTCTATTAGGAGTTGATCTTTTGTTCCTCTGCTATTGGGGCGGTTTCCTTTCTGCTCAGGTGGAAAGAGATTGTTTTCAACTAGATGCTGTTGCACTGCATCAGCTACTACACCAGTTAGTAATTTGAAAGTTGTTGGTAAGCAGGTAATTTGCCTGTAGTTACCTGGTGTTGCCCCTTTTGCTGGATTTTTCATTATTAGGTAGGTTTTCCCAGTTGTTAGCCACTTTTCAATTTCTCCTCCTTGTAGTATATTGTTGAACTGTTTGGCAATGAGTGGGTGTATAACAGTTAGATGTTTCAACCAAAACACATGCAGTTCATCTTCACCTGGTGCTGACCAATTTTTGATTTTCTTTGCTCTTTTTTCTACCATTTTTTGTTATTACTAGTTCTTTCATTTCAACTTCTGTTTTATTTGCCTCCACCTCTTTTAACCAAGCCGCATCCTTGTTGTATTTCTTTGGGTTATCCCATATCTGCTTCCAGAACTGTTTCTTCCTTGTCAGGTACTGACTGATTCCTTGCAGTTTCTCCATTGATGGATTGGTAGAAACATTTCTGATTGGATTGAAATTGGAGGTTCTGCCTATAGTTTGCAATTCGAGTTTCATATCTACTGATTTTCCTGGCTATAGCTGTTATTTGTTGCTTTATTATTTCCAGTGCTTCCTTGATCTTCCTTGTTTCTAAGTGGTATTTCTTGATTAGGTATTCTTTGGTCTTCTTGTTCTTCAGCTTCTTTTCTTTCATCTGTTCTAGCTTGCTTGCATGTGATCTTAACTTGCTGATCTTATTTTCTAGTCTAACCTTCCATTTTTCTGGTGCACTGTTTGTTTGTTTTTCTTCTTTGTTGATTTTGCATCCCAGGTATTCAGTTATAATTGCAGCTGTGCTGTACATTAGTTGGTTTGTTTCTTGCAGTGAATTGGTGCTTATACTTGCTATTGCAGTATTTGCATCTTTTAATGCTTGTGCTAGCTGTTTCTTTGAAACAAGCTTCAATGCAGGCAGCCTTATTCTGTTGTTTTTGTGCTGTTCTAGATGCTCAGTTATTCTTTGTTTCAATTCTTTTATTTCTTTAGTTAGAGGGTTTTGTTCTTCCTGAGGAAGAGGTGCCTGGTTTCCAAATGAGAACAGTTGTATATCTCTACTGGATTCTTTCACTGCCAACTCCCCCTGGTTTGCCTCTACATTCTGAATTACTTCTGGTAAGGCTTTGATTTCTTTGCCCTGGGTAAACCTTTGCAGTTCATCCAATTCTGTTTCTGTGAATACTTTATTTCGTATTATAAATCGGCGTTGATCTGCTAGTCTCTGTTCTGTTATTTCTGATTCTGGATGTTGTTCTTTCCAGAACTGGTGCATTCGTTTTAGATATCCTCGTCTTGTATTATTATTATTATTATTATTATTATTATTATTATTATTATTATTATTATTATATTATTATTATTATTATTATTATTTTTAATCGCAGTCAGCCAGATGTTCAGACTGGATTTGGCATTTTGTCTACCTATCGAGTCCTTACCCAGGACCTGCAATAGGCAGATGTGGATGTTTGATGGTATTACAGATATCGTCATGGGAATGCTGCTATGTGAACAAAATGTGATAGAGATAGATAGATACAGGGCTTTTTTTTATCATAGAACGCCCCAAACAGAGTTCTGGTACATTTTTTGGATAGAACCTTGTAGGGTAGGCATGGTAGGTGAGTGTGTGAGTTCCGGCACCTTTTTTTTTTTAGATAGATAGATAGATAGATAGATAGATAGATAGATAGATAGATAGATAGACGGACAGATAGATATAGAGACATGCATACATACAGACAGACAGACAGATATAAAGACAGACAGACAGACAGACAGACAGATAGATAGATAGACGGTATAGGGTTTCCTGCCTGAGCAGGGGGTTGAACTAGAAGACCTCCAAGGTCCCTTCCAGCTCTATTATTCTGTTCTATTAGGTTATTTAACAGCTCAGATGAATGAGTGTGGCAGGGGGAAAAATGGCAGGTGTGCTTTGAGAAACAAGGCAAGGGGTCATCTTAGCCTCATAGAATGTAAGAGTCAGAAGGGACCTCAGAGGTCATACAATCCAGCCCAGTATAACCCCACTTTGCATCTTAAGAAGACAGAACTCTTGGAATAATTCTTCCAACAGGCATCCTTTATTAAGAGAAAATGGTTGCAGGCGTTCTTGACAGGACTTGGGGTCCAAGCTCTCCCATTCAAGGTTTTAAGGGGTTTCCCAGTAGCCCCACCCAATCACCCCCTACTTCCAGCGACAGTCTCAGGCATTACACTCCCACCCCCTTTTCCTTACTGCCGGCTGGATGGAGACTTCAGAGAAAACTACATGAAAGGTAATGATCCCCTTTGTTATGATTAGGCCTTTTAGTGCTATCCACATTCAGTTCCTTTGAAGTTGTACTGAAGGAAGTGAGGGCCATAAAGCCCCTTTGTTCACCCCCTTCCCTTCATCGTATGACAGAATCTCGAGAAGGCAGAAATGGGGTTTTTTTTAGTTGATAACTAGAGATGAAATATAATTGGCTTCTGACACACCGTCTTTCTTACAAAAGAGAGCTGAGACAGCATAAGAGAGCCAGTTTGGTCTAGCGGTTAAGTCATCAGGCTAGAAAGCAGGAGATCAGGAGTTCTAGTCCCACCTTAGGCACGAAAGCCGGCTGCATACTTTGGGCCAATCACCAGGAGATGCTGAGTTCTAGTCCTGCCTTAGGTATTGTTGAAAGAAATATCTTCATCAGGGTCCCATCCACGACGGGAATAAATAAAATGGAGGCTGCCTTTGAAAGAAGGTTCTTGTTTATTGAAGAGCAGAACCACAATAGCATGTGGCTCTGGGGCAACTGACCACATGTTGCTGGGAATGGTGGGTTTTTATACCTTCTTGGGCTTTTGTTCCCGTGGCATGAACTTTGACCTGAGGTTCAGAGGTGCCCTTTTGGCATCCTGATGGTGGTGGGTTAATCCTATTACGTCCTAATGGTCATGTCCTGCTTCCCTGGGGTTGTGGCTGATGGCTATGTCCTGTGTTGGATTTTTGGGTGAGGGGTTGCTGGTTCTAGGGGTCTTTTTCTAATCCCATCATCTCCAAGCTTCCTGGCTCCGGTCTTTCTGAAAGTATTATCAAATCTGCATTTCTACAGAGCTGGTTTCTGCTTGGGGCAGAGAGACTTGGGGGGGAGTTGTTTCTGCCTGAGACAGTGATGGCGAACCTTTTAGAGACCGAGTGCCCAAAAACTGGCCCAGCCCCCGCTCCACCCCCTGCCCTGCCGATGCTCCACCCCCACACTGTCCCCCACCCTGCCTGCCTACAGGGCCACTCACCGCCTACAAGACCCACCAGCAGCGCCATGGCGGCCACGCATCTGCCCGCGCCCCGCAGCATCAACTGTGCGTGATGGGGCGTAAGGGCAGAGTCTTGTCTACACTGCCTGGCTGCCATGTCCTTGGCTGCGCTGCTCCGCATGGGCCATGCTCAGGGGCGACTCCTCCAGGGGGGCTGCTAGTGAGGGGGTTGTGGGGGGAGGCGAGGCTGGGGCAATGGCACGTATCCCCACAGAGAGGGCTCCGAGTGCTGCCTTTGGCACACGTGCTATAGGTTCGCCACCACTGGCCTAAGATTTTCTCCATTATTCCTTTGGGGAAATATAATATTCTGCCTTTTTAATATTCCCCCAAATGGCTGGGTGGGTGAATTTGCCCCCCCCTCTCTCCCTCCCTCCCTCCCTCCCTCTCTCTTCCTTCCTCCCACCCTTCCTCTCTCTGTCTCTCTTTCTCAGGGTTGTTGTTGTGGGGAAAATAGGAGGAGGAAAGTGGGGTTGGATATGTTCACCACCTTGAGTTATTTGCTAAAAATAAAGAAATTGGATTGGATTGGATTGGATTGAGCTGAATCCTTTATTTGGCCAAGTGTGATTAGACACACAAGCAAATTGTCCCCAGTGCAGAAGCACTCAGTGACATGCAAAGCAACAGAATCCTTATCATCATCATAACATCAGTAAAAGTGGGGGGGAAGTAATTAAGGCAGGATATAAATAAAATAAATAAATAAGAAATGGACAAGTATGCTAAATGCCTTTGATCTTCCAGCTGGTGAAGACGGCAGATTTGGATCCATCCAAGAACTACGTCTTCGGCTGTCATCCTCACGGCATCTTCCCGGCTGGTGGCTTCATTAATTTCGGCACCGAAGCCACCGCCTTTTCCAAACACTTCCCAGGTCTGAAGCCTCACCTGATGATGTTGAGTATGTTGTTTCGAGTCCCCTTTTTCCGGGATTACGTGATGAGTTTAGGTAAGCCGACTTGGAAGGGATTTCTGATTCATTGGGAAACTTTTGGAAGAGCCAAATCAATCAGTCAATCAGAATAGAGCTGGAAGGGACCCTGGAGGTCTTCTAGTCCAGCCCCATGCTCAAGCAGGAGACCCTATATACCATGTCAGATAGATGGCTGTCCAGTCTTTTCTTAAAAACCTCCAGTGATGGAGCACCCACAATTTCTGGAGGAAAGTCGTTCCACTGGTTGATTGTTCTCACTGTCAGGAAGTTTCTCCTTAATTCCAGGTTGCTTTTCTCCTTGATTAGTTTCCATCCATTGCTTCTTGTCTTGTCTTCTGGTGCCTTGGAAAATAAATTGACCCCCTCCTCCTTGTAGCAGCCCCTCAAGTACTGCAATGCTGCTGTCATGTCCCCCCCCCCAGTCCTTCTTTTCCCTAGACTAGCCATGCCCAAGTCCTGCATCCGTTCTTCACACTTACGACCCTTGCAGCATCCCCATGCGTCATGTGATCAAAATTCAGATGCTTGGCAACTGACTTATATTTACGACGGTTGCATTGTCCCAGGGTCCCTTTTGCGACCTACCCAGCCAAGCCCAGTCAAAGGGGGAAGCCAAATTGGAGCCCCTCAGAACTGCAGTGATTCGCTTAACAAATGTGGCAAAAAGGTCATCAAACCACTTAACAACTGCCTGGCTTAGAAATGGAAATTTGGGGGCTCAGTTGAGGTCATACGTTGAGGACTCTCTGTATTGGTGACCTGGATGGACAAGAAGGAGGAAATTGTGTGTCTTCCCTCCAGAAGTTGCGGGCGCTCCAACACTGGAGGTTTTCAAGAAGAGATTGGACAGCCATTTGTCTGAAATAGTAGGGTCCCCCGCTTGAGCAGAGGGATGGACTAGAAGACCTCCAAGGTCCCTTCCACTCTGTTATTCCCTGTTAAGGCTATTTAATGGCTCTGTGTGTGTGTGTGTGTGTGTGTGTGTGTGTGTGTGTGTGTGTTGTATGGGGCTTTAATGTTCTTCTTTTTCCTGCTTTGCTTCACCCAGGTTTTATTTCCTCGGACAAGGAATCTGTTTCCTACGTCTTGAGAAAGAAGGAAGGTGGGAATATCGTAATGATAGTTGTGGGAGGGGCCAAGGAAACCCTACACGCCCGTCCCGGAGCTTACACCCTGGTGTTAGAGAACCGCAAGGGCTTCGTTCGGCTGGCCATAGAGAACGGGTAAGTAGGAACAGCTTCTGGGGGGTGGTCCTGATCATCTTGTACAATGTACATGACATGCAGTGGTGGGATTCAGCTGGTTCGCACCACTTTGGCAGAACTGGTCGCTAATTTTTTGTGGCCCAGTCCCAGAAAGGACTTCCGGAAGGGGCATCCATGTAGAGAACCGGTTGTTCACCTATTTGAATCCCACCATTGATCAGATGAAGTATTCCCGTGTTTCTCTTCAACATGCAAAGCTTGAGAAACAGTGCTCAAATCCATTATTTGCAGCCACCCAGACTTCCTTGGTTATCTCAACCTGTTTGGTTCCATCTCTCCTTCTGGTTCCTCTCGGTTCCTAGCACGCCAATCGTCCCCGTGTTCTCTTTCGGAGAGAATGAGCTGTATGATCAGGTTGAAAACCCCAAAGGACCCTGGGTGAGGTGGACACAAGACTGTTTGCAGAAGATCATGGGATTCTCCCTGCCTCTCTTCTACGCCAGAGGGATCTTCCAGTACACCTTTGGGTTTATTCCATACCGGAAGCCACTCTTCACCGTGGGTGAGTCTGTGTTTCTTCTGTGGCATCCAGAAATGAGAGGCAGGTAAAACAAGGAAGGCGAGTTGGCAAAGAAAGAAAGTTAGAATAAGGCTGAAGAAAATGGGGTTTTTGACTTATTAGTGAGAATTAAAATAGAACATACTCAAATAGACAAGCTGTGTACTTTGAATACTAGATTTTGTCATGAGCTGAGATAAAGAAAACTTTGGTCATTTAAAATTTGGAAGTATAAATATTAAAAGTTAAATTTGAATATTGGTTTGCTTATAAAGGTTGAATGTAAAAATAATTAAGATATATGTAAGCTAAAACTCTGTTGATAAATGTAATAAATATGTTTTTACTTAGCTGCTATAATAAAAATTACTAGCTTAAATATGAGATAGTAGACACCAAGAGAAAAAGAAGTATTTAATGTTGACATAAGAGAAATTTTGATTACTAAATTTAAGACATTTGGAAATTAATAGAAAATAAGAATGTTATACTGTATTATTAATTAGTTGATGTAAGATGGTGAGAAATAAAATATATTCAAATGGATAAGACGTGTATCCTGAACATTAGCTTTTGGGATGAATTGGGATAAAGGGAACTGTGGTTATTTAAAACTTGGAAAGTATAAACATTAAATGTTAAATTTAAATATTAATGGGAAATTAAAAATTGGGAAAAAATAATTAGGACATTGATAGTCTATAAAGATTGAATGTTAAAATAACTAGGATAGGTATAAACTAAAAATATTGATAAATGTAAGAAAGTTATTTTTATTTACTTGATATAATAAGAATTGTATTAGTTTAAACATGAGACAGTAAACACAAAGGGGAAAAGAGAGGAAATATTTAATGTAATAGTTTGAGACGTGTACTAAAGATATTTGTGTGTTATTGAATTATCGATTAATTCAGCCGCCATGTTGCTTTTTAAATATTTAAATGCAAAACTAGAAAATCAATAAAACTTTAAAAAAAACAAAAAAACGAAGGATCTGCTGGACGCATTCTTCCTGCTTTGAGGATTGTTTGAGGTTTCCTCTTATTAGCCTTCCAAGAGAGGAAACACAACCGGATATGCTAAGGCGATGTTAAAGAAAGTCCTCGACTTATGACAATTGGGCCCGACATTTCTGTGGCTGGGACATTTGTTCAGTGAGCGTTGGCCCATTTTACAACATTTCTTACCACCCTCTTTAAGTGGATCACTGCAATTGTTAAGTTAAATCCCACGGTTGTTAAGTGGATCTGGCTTCCCCTTTGACTCTGCGTGTCAGAAGGTCGCAAAAAAAGGGATCACGTGTCACCCCGGGACGCTGCAACTGTCATAAGTACATGCCAGTTGCCAAGCCTCTGAATGTGGACCAGGTGACCGTGGGGAGGCTGCAACGGTCATAAGTGTGAAAAATGGTCCTAAGTCCCTTTTTTTAGTGCCGTTGTTAACTTTGAACGGTCACTAAACAAACTGTGTTTAGGCAGGACTATCTGTGTTTAGGCAGGACTATCTGTAGTGCATTTTAAACAATATCTGTAAATTGCCCTATGGTGAAATGGGTGGCACGCAAGTTTAAATAAAATAAAATAATAAAATGAAGTAATAAAATAAAATAAAGTCAAGTCAAATAAAATAAAGAATAGAGTAGAATAGAATAGAATAAAATAAAATCAAGTCAAATAAAGGAATAGAATAATAGAATAATAATAGAATGCAATAAAATAAAATCAAGTCAAATAAAGGAATAGAATAATAATAGAAAAATAATAGAATACAATAGAATAGTAATAGAATAGAATAGATAAATTAAATTAAATTAAATTATTAAGCTATTATTTCTCCTGTTTGATCCCTCCAGTGGGAAAACCCATTCAGGTGGGGAAGAAGCACAATCCCAGCCAAGACGAAGTTGATGAGCTCCATAAGAGATACCTGGAGGCGCTCTGCATGCTGTTTGAGGAGCATAAATTGAAGTACAACGTGCCAGAAGACACGCATCTCTCTTTCGTATGAGACACGAAAAACCACAAACTTTGGCACCAACGACAAAGATCTGAAAACATCGAAGCCGCAAGAGACAAGCGACTCTTCCATGGAGATATATTCCTTTTGGGGCCAATGGACAAATCGATGGAAAAAATAAAACCTCACAGGTTGAAACGAGGGTCTTTGGTGCTCTCTGAGCTTGGTGGTTTTCTTGCAAATATTTCATTACCCAACTAGGGAACATCGTCAGTGCTAATAGTGGGTGGGGCTGATGATATTACCTAGTTTGGCAATGAAACGTCTGGAAGAAAACCACTAAGCTTTCAAAGCACCAAGCAACCCACAATTTAACCCTGAGCTATAGATATTCTCGTCTATCAGTTACCAAATTATCCCAATGCACACATAACAACACTAGACCCAGCATGAGTAACAAGGTTATTGTAACCAGAGCTGATAAGGATTTGGTGTGCTGGAGAACGGGAGGGGAAGCCCGTGCTTCAAGCTAATTGGGGAATGTGATTTATGACGGCTAATTGGAGGAGGGAATTGTGCTTGGATACTATGTGCTCAGGGGAGGGGAATTTAGGTTTTGGCTTCGATTATTTTAGCGCCGATGCTATGCTATTCAAAATAAAGATTTGTTAAGGTAAACAATGCCTCGAAGTTCTTTGAAGAATTTCATCTGTCGGAACCATGACAAAAAGATGGTGGAATCAATGGAATTGGCAGAGATGGGGAAAATTGGTAGTTTTGGTTTTATCAGGGTGAGCAATGTGGCCCCTGTACGACCTGTGGACTTCAACTCCCAGAATTCCCGAGCCAGCCAGGAAATTCTGGCTCAGGAATTCTGGGAGTTGAAGTTTACAGGTCGTAAAGGGGCTATAGTTGACCCACCCCTGGATTAGAGAAAAGATTCATTTTAATGCTGATTGGACTTTCTGCGTGAAACAGGGGGGGAAATGAAATTACGAAATATGCATTTGATGATTAGATAGAATAGAAGACAAAAATGAAAGCTATGTTGTAAATTTAGATTAAGAGGTTCATGGAAGCTGATACTTATGTGTTGTGGAAAAAAAGTTGGATTTTTTTGGGGGGGTATATTTCTGTATAGTTCTGCACTTTTGTCTTTGTAATCTCTTGCGTTCTTTGCTCCCCCACCCGCTTTTCTCTCTTAATTATTGGTTCCTGTTAATTTTTATCTCGCTCATTTAAAACAGGGGTCTTCAAACTTGGCCCTTTTATAACTTGTGGACTTCAACTCCCAGAATTCCTCAGCCAGTGTGCCTCAAGATGTATGGACTTCAGCTCCCAGAAGTCCATGTGGTATCGCTTCAAGAATATTGGGAGTTGAAGTCCACATATCTTCAAGTTACCAGGTTGAAAAACACCGGTCTAATTGTTTGAAGATCATGGCTTCTACCTTTGTAATATTTGATTACAGGATCAATAATTTGGATTATTAATTAATTTAATTTAGAATACTGCAGACTTTTAAAATGAATGAACTAGTTATGTGGTAACCGCCAAAGGAAGCAAGGTTATTATCCATTGATAGGATTAAGTGAATGGTCCTAACTTAATGAATACTGATTCCCAAGGTCCCTTTTTTTCTCCTGCCTTGCGTGAAGAAGGAAATTTGGCTGGAAACACGATTCCATCTTTCTATAGAAGGGGTCGACCTATTTTTCCACAGCACCTGAAGGCAGGACAAGAAGCAACGAATGAAAACCCATCAAGGAGAGAAGCAACCTGGAACTCAGGAGAAATTTCCTGACAGGGAGAAGAATTAACCAGAAGAGATTGGACAATTACATCATCATCACCATCATCATCATCATCATTATCATCATCATCGAAGAAAGAGACCGAGGGACTAATTCTGGCTGCACAAGACCAAGCCTTAAGGACAAATGCATACAAAGTCAAAATTGAGAAGACAGCAACAGACAGTAAGTGCCGCCTATGCAAAGAAGCTGAAGAAACAGTGGACCACTTGGTAAGCTGTTGCAAGAAGATCGCACAGACTGACTACAAGCAGCGGCATGACAAAGTAGCAACAATAGTGCATTGCAAGATCTGCAAGAAATATCATTTGCCTGTAAGCAAGAACTGATGGGATCATAAAATAGAGAAAGTGATAGAAAATGATAAAATTAAACTGCTCTGGGACTTCAGAATTCAAACAGACAAGCACCTGCAGCATAACACCCCAGAGTTAACAATTGTCGATAAGAAAGACAAAAAAGTCTGGATAGTGGACGTGGCAGTGCCTGGAGACAGCAGAATAGACAAGAAAGAACTGGAGAAGATAACAAAATACAAAGACCTACAAATAGAAATAGAAAGAGTGTGGCAAAGGCAAGCAAGAGTAGTTCCAATAGTAATAGGCAACTTGGGTGCAATTCCAAAACAACTGGAGCACAACTTGAACACCATTGGCATTGACAAATTCGCCATTAGTCAATTGCAAAAGGCAGCCTTACTAGGAACTGCTTCCATCCTGCGACGATATCTGCAATAACATCAAACATCCACATCTGCCTATCCCAGGTCCTAGGTAAGGACTTGATAGGTAGACAAAATGCCAAATCCAGTCTGAACATCTGGCTGACTGTGCGATGACCCATTATAATAATAAAGTTGGAAGGGACATTGGAGGTCATCTAGTCCAACCCCTGCTCAGACAGGAAACCCTATAACAGTGGTGGTGAACCTTTTAGAGACCGAGTGCCCCAAAACTTTTTGGGCAGTTGCAACATTACTGCTGGCTCATCTTTAAATGATTGTCCACTAGGACTCCTAGATCCCTCTCACAGTTCCTACTGTAGAGCAAGGTATCTCCTATACTATACCCCTGCACATTTGGTTTATGTTACCTAAATGTAGAACCTTACTTTTTTCACCATTGATATTTTATTTTGTTAGATAGCGCCCAGTGTTCAAGTCTGTCCAGATCCTCCTGTATCCTAAGCCTGTCTTCTGGAGTGTTGGCTATTCCTGCCAGCTTCGTGTCGTCTGCAAATTTGATCCGTTCCCCATCTATCCCCTCGTCCAGATCGTTGATGAAGATGTTGAAGAGCACTGGGCCCAGAACAGAGCCCTGGGGCACCGCACTACACACTTCCCTCCATGTAGATGCGGTGACCACGGGGATGATGCAACTATTGTCATGTGTGAAAAACGGTCATAAGTCGCTTCAGTGCCGTTGTAACTTTGGACGGTCAGTAAACGAACTGCTGTAAGTCAAGGACATTAATTTTTCTAGTCTGGTTCTCCATCGGGCAGAGAACATCCTTCTGCAAGGTAAGGAAGGAAATAAACATGGCAAAGGTTTCATGTGGGTGGCTTTTTTTTTTTTTAGTTAGGACTAAGTGGTGTCTGGGTGTGTAAAAGCCCTGCCTCTCCTTGCACAATTCTGCAGAGTGCAAGTAACGGCCTTTCACCCATCACTGCTGGATGTCTTCAGATTGGGAAATCAGGCAATCTGGAACATTCCCTCGTGGAAGAAAGACACACCAGATGGAAAAAATCGGCTTCAGAGTTTCTGCCATCCCCCTAATAAGGCAGGCTCTCAAACCAGCATTCAAATATTTTAAATTATTTGAGGATTCTGACCATACGGCGGGAAGAAGCACTGGAAAAATGGGAGAGCCGGCTCAGCAGAAGACTCTAACCCAGGAATGGCTCCTTAAATGGGTGACGGATCCCAATAGGCCATAAGAGTCTGGACTAGAGGTTAAGGGGCTGGTCTAGAAATTGGGAGTCAGGGGGTTCTAGTCCTGCCTTAGGCATGAAAGCTGGCTGGGTAACTTCGGCCAGGCACCAGTAGAAGGTGAGTTCTAGTCCTGCCTGAGGAGATATGAAAGCCAATTGGGAGACTTTGAGCTAGTCCTTCTGTCTCCCAGCCTATCCCACCTCACAGAGTCGTTGTTATCTGGGGGGGGGGAAGGAAGAAGGAATATTATACATGTTGCCACTTTGTATTACTTATAAACTAATAAAGCCGGCTTAAAAAACAATCTCATAAACCCACGAAGAGGGGTGCAGCGTGCTTTCCAATGCTCCATTGGCGTCTTTCCCAAGAGGAGGAGGTGCACCAGAAGGAAGATGGGTCCCTTCCAACTTCTCTTGAACGTTTCTACTGCTTTTGGGTGAGGTGGCTGAGACGTAACACAGAAGCAAGTATTTATGACCCAGCCCTACACACTGAACCGGTCCAGAGTGCCAAAAGGGGCTGAGTTTCCTCCAGATTTCCACATTAATTACTGTAATTGCACCCAGCACCGTGTTCCTCCTGGGCCAGCAGAGGCCACAGACTTTGCCCCTTCCTCCTGCAACCAGCACCACAACGTTCGGCCAGCGTCTTCAGTCCGAAGAGGGTGGAACGGGCTCGGCTGCTAGGATGAAGATTGAATTCGCTCCTCTCTACATCCCGTGGGAGAGACGGCTTCAGACGGCTTCGGTGCTTCAATGGGTCTTCTGTTTTTTTTGCATGGGTAAAAAAAAAAAAGATGGTTATTCCCAATTAGGGGACGTTTTGAAGGATATGGAGGTCACTGGGGGGGGGAAGGAAGGGAGGGGGCTGTCTTTTAAGGCAGAGGTCCCCAACCTTTTGGGCACCAGGGACTGATTCCGTGGAGAGAGGTTTTTCCGTGGACCGGAGGGTGTGTGTTCTTGTGTGCTGCCTATATTCCACGGATGGGGCTTTTCTTGTTTGTGAGGACCTGTTGCTCGCATGTCATGGCCTGGTACCGGTCCACAGACCGGGGGTTGGGGACCCCTGTTTTAAGGGGTTGCCAGGAAAATCTCCACCGGTGGCTGCATTGCGCATCAAAACCGAGGGGTACATTTTGCAGAAATAAGACTCTGAGATGGACAGGGATCCGTTTTTCAAGCTCCTTCAGGCAGGGATCTGCCTTTCTTTTTTTGCTGGCCTCGACTTACAACAATTCATTTAGTGACCAACGTCACAAGGGCACTGGAAAAAAGTGTCATGACTGTTTTTTCAAGCTGACAAGCGTCGCAGCAGTCCCACGGTCAGCTGATCAAAATTCAGACGCTTGGCAACTGGTTCATATTTAGGACGGTCGCAGCGTCCTGGGGGTGTGTCACATGATCCCCTTTTGCGATCTTCTGACAAGCAAAGTCAATTTGGGAAGCTGGATTCACTGAACAACCATGTGACTAACTTAACTGCAGTGGTTCATTTGTGGCAAGAAAGGAGTAAAACGGCAAAATTCACTTTATAGCACTCTCACTTAGCGACAGGAATTTTGAGTTCAATAGGGGTCGTAAGCCAAGGAATACTTTTATAACATATCCTGGATGAAACTAATCAAGGAGAGAAGCAATTTGGAACTAAGGAGAAATTTCCTGACAGTGAGAACTGTCAGGAATGACTTTTCTCTGGAAATTTGCCCCTTCATGATTTGCAGACTTCAACTCCCAGAATTCCTCAGCCAACATGGGGGAACTATGGCCTTTTTATGACTCGGGGACTTCAACTCCCACAATTCCTGAGCCAGCTTGGGGAACTATGATCCCTTCATGCCTCGTGGACTAACTCCCAGAACTCCTCAGCCAACATGGGGGAACTATGGCCCCTTCCTGACTTGTGGACTTCAACTTCATCTTAAACAATCCTAAAGCAACACCTCCTCCCTCCCCCTTACTCTAATGGCAAGTTGGAACGAAGAGGCCTGTAGCTGCCAAAGTTTCATTCTTGACACACAGCTAAGGGGAAATCCTGTCCTTGGGAAAGTCATGCCCTTGTCTCCTCACGTCTGGACTACTGCAACGCGCTCTACATGGGGCTACCCTTGAAAAGTATTCGGAGACTACAGTTGGTCCAGAATGCAGCTGCGCGAGTGATAGTGGGTGCTCCTCGATACACCCACGTTACACCTATCCTCCGTGAGCTGCACTGGTTGCCTATTGGTCTCCGCATCCAATTCAAGGTGTTGGTTATTACCTTTAAAGCCCTATGTGGCTCAGGGCCAGGCTATTTGCGAGACAGCCTACTACCTCATAGTTCCCTTCGTCCGGTTAGATCCCACAGGCTGGGCCTCCTTCAGGTCCCGTCGGCCAAGCAGTGCCATTTGGCGGGGCCGCGGAGGAGGGCTTTCTCTGTGATGGTGCCCACGTCTTGGAACCAGCTCCCCCCGGAGATTAGGACCGCTTCCACCCTGTTAGTTTTCCATAAGCTGCTTAAGACCTGGCTTTCCCGGCAGGTCTGGGGTTTATAAAACCTTACCCCTGGATGACTGTTATTGTACTGTTTGTTTTGTTATGTTTAATGGTGTTTTTATTGTTAGCCGCCCAGAGTCCTCCGGGAGTGGGGTGGCTTATAAATTTTAAAAATGAAAATAAAAAAAATAAAAAAATAAAGTGTACAAATTTCTCTTCCAGGAACACCGTGGAGAATTTTGATAGGTTACCATGCTGCTTTTATTTTGAAATAGAGCACTGAAATATTTTTCCATTGGAAAATGAACAGGGATCGGTTTGGAAGCGTAGATCAAGTGGGCACTTCTTGTCCCCAAATCTCTGCTATCTGTTGTGGAGGGAGATTCTCTCCTCCAGGTCATCACTGTCCCAAAGGTGCTTTTTCAAGAGGCAACTGGACTTTCTTGTTTTTCCTGTGAAGACCTTTCATTTCTCCTCCAAGAAGCTTCTTCAGTTCTGACTGGATGGTGGGGAATGGAAGGATTTATACTCCTTGCAGAAAAACTGGTCATTTGCCTCCTTTTTAGAGAGTCGTTGAGGCCACTTGGAGGTTTATCTATGTCTTCAGGGTCGCCTGAGTGGTGCAAATGGGTGGGGAGCCTTCTTGGAGCTGCTGAAAGGACTGTCCTATAGACTGGAGAGAGATAGAATCCCACCACTGGTTCCCCTGTTCAAGCAGGGGGCTGGACTAGAAGACCTCCAAGGTCCCTTCCAGCTCTGTTATGCCCGATTAGGGAACCGAACATGTTAACGTGAAAGACCCCTAACAATTCTCCCTTTTCTTCCTCCAGCTCAGTGCTCCATCGCCCTCTTCATCCTCCTCCTCTTCACACGCTTCTGGCTGATCAGCGCCCTCTATGCTGTCTGGTGGGCGTTGGACTGGGACACCCCGAGCAAAGGTGGGCGGCGCTCCCACCGGATGCAGAATTCGGTCGTCTGGCGATACATGAAAGATTATTTCCCGGTCTCGGTACGTGTCCCCCTAGAGGGAAGGAGTATAATGGCATGGGAGAAAGACCTTGGGAGACGGGGACGAAGAGATGCTGCTTAGGGAACGAGCGGATAAGAGGCAGCAGAGCCTCCAGCTGCATAATGGGTGGAGAAAGAGGCTGTCAAGGAGATGACGGGAGATTTATACAAGCCGTCCTTGACTTACAACCATTCAGTTAGTGACCGTTTGAGGTTACAACGGGCCTGAAAAAAGTGACCGATGAGTGCTTTTCACAGAGGCTGCAGCATCCCTGAGCTGGTCTGATTGAAATTCAGATGCTTGGCAACTGGCATGTACTTAGGACGGTTGCAGCGTTTCCTTTTGCAACCTTCTGACAAGCAACGTCCATGGGGAAGCCAGATTCACTTAACAACCACATTGCTAACTTAACAACTGCAGTGATTCACCTAATCTCTGTGGCAAGAAAGGTCACAAAATGGGGTAAAACTCACTGAATCACTGTCATTTAACGGATAAATGATGATTGTATTTTATGATTACGATCATGATTTATTGCTTGTTACTTGCATGTGCACTGAGAGATGATGCAGCAGAGACAAATTCCTTGTGTGTCCCATCACACTTGGCCAATAAAGAATTCTCTTCTCTTCTCTCTTCTCTTCTCTTCTCCTTCTCCTTCTCCTCCTCCTCCATCTCCTCTTCCCTTCCCTTTCCTCCCATGCCATGCCACCCCATGCCACCCCATGCCATCCCATGCCATCCCATGCCATGCCATGCCATGCCATCCCATCCCATCCCATCCCATTCTTTCCCATTATTCTGTATTCTATTCTATTCTGTTCTGTTCCAATACTGGAAGCTTTTAAGAAGAGATTGGGCAGCCATTTATCTGAAATGGTATAGGGTTACCTGCCTGAGCAGGGGGTTGGACTAGATGACCTCCAAGGTCCCTTCCAGCTCTATTATTATTATTATTATTTATTATGGATCATCGCACAGTCAGCCAGATGTTCAGACTGGATTTGGCATTTTGTCTACCTATCGAGTCCTTACCCAGGACCTGGGATAGGCAGATGTGGATGTTTGATGGTATTACAGGTATCGTCGCAGGATGGAAGCAGTTCCTAATAAGGCTGCCTTTTGCAATTGACTAATAGCGAATTTGTCAATGCCAATGGTGTTCAAGTGGTGCTCCAGTTGTTTTGGGATTGCACCCAAGGAGCCTATGACTATTGGTACTACCCTTGCTTGCTTTTGCCACAGTATTTCTATTTCTATTTGTAGGTCTTTGTATTTTGTTATCTTCTCCAGTTCTTTCTCTTCTATTCTGCTATCTCCAGGCACTGCCACGTCCACTATCCAGACTTTTTTGTCTTTCTTATCGACAATTGTTAAGTCTGGGGTGTTATGTTGCAGGTGCTTGTCTGTTTGAATTCTGAAGTCCCAGAGCAGTTTAATTTTATCATTTTCTATGACTTTCTCTATTTTATGATCCCACCAGTTTTTGCTTACAGGCAAATGATATTTTTTGCAGATCTTCCAATGCACCATTGTTGCTACTTTGTCATGCCGCTGCTTGTAATCAGTCTGTGCAATCTTCTTGCAACAGCTTACCAAGTGGTCCACTGTTTCTTCAGCTTCTTTGCATAGGCGGCACTTACTGTCTGTTGCTGTCTCTCAATTTTGACTTTGTATGCATTTGTCCTTAAGGCTTGGTCTTGTGCAGCCAGAATTAGTCCCTCGGTCTCTTTCTTCAATTTTCCTGCTCTTAGCCATTGCCAGGTTTTATTATTATCTGCTTTCCCAGCTATTTTTTTCATGTATTGGCCATGTAGTGCTTTGTCTTCCCATGCCTCTATTCTGTTCTTCATTTGGTCTTTCTTGTAGGCCAGTTTGGTCTCTCCAGTAGTTAGTAAGCCTTCCTGATATACTAATTTCAGTGCATCTTCATCATTGTTCTTCAGATATTCTTCCAAAGCCATTTTTTCTTCTTCAACCATCTGATGTACTTGTAGCATTCCACGCCCACCTATTTGCCTTGGTAGATAAAGTCTATCAATGTCACTGCGTGGATGAAGGGCATGATTCATTGTCATTATTTTTCTGGTCTGCCTATCCATTGCTTTTAGTTCTGCTTGAGTCCAGTCCACTATTCCAGCTGTGTACCTAATGACTGGGATTGCCCAGGTGTTGATTGCCTTTATGGTATTTCCTCCATTGAGTTTGGACTTTAAGATCTTCTTCACTCTCTTGATGTATTCACTTCTAATCTTTTTCTTGACTTCAGTGTGCTTGATGTTGTCAGCTTGAAGGATACCCAAGTATTTGTAGTACTCTTCCTCATCCAGACTCTTAATGTTATTTTCGTGGGGCATCTTGATTCCTTCAGTTTTCACTATTTTTCCTTGTTTGATAGTAAGTGTGGCACATTTGTCCAAGCCAAACTCCATTACAATATCTTGGCTATATATACGGACAGTGTTGAGCAGCGATTCTATTTCAGATGATGTTTTTCCATACAGCTTCAGATCATCCATGTAAAGGAGGTGGGATAGTCTAGCAGATGTTTTTGATGTTTGATAGCCATGTCCTGAGTTATTCAGTATTGTTGACAGAGGAAACAGTGCAATAACAAATAGTAATGGTGATAATGAATCTCCTTGAAATATTCCTCTCTTGATATTAACCTCTCCCAGCTTCTCACCATTGATCTGCAACTGTGTCTTCCATTGTGCCATCGATCTTTGCACAAATTTTCTGATGTTTCTACTGACTCCTGTTATTTCTAGGCACTTTATTATCCAATCATGTGGCAGAGAGTCAAATGCCTTTTTGTAGTCAATCCATGCCACATTCAGGTTGGTCTTCCTTCTCTTGCAGTTTTCCAAGATCATTTTGTCTATTAGGAGTTGATCTTTTGTTCCTCTGCTATTGGGGCGGTTTCCTTTCTGCTCAGGTGGAAAGAGATTGTTTTCAACTAGATGCTGTTGTACTGCATCAGCTACCACACCAGTTAGTAATTTGAAAGTTGTTGGTAAGCAGGTAATTGGCCTGTAGTTACCTGGTGTTGCCCCTTTTGCTGGATTTTTCATTATTAGGTAGGTTTTCCCAGTTGTTAGCCACTTTTCAATTTCTCCTCCTTGTAGTATATTGTTGAACTGCTTGGCAATGAGTGGGTGTATAACAGTTAGATGTTTCAACCAAAACCCATGCAGTTCATCTTCACCTGGTGCTGACCAATTTTTGATTTTCTTTGCTCTTTTTTCTACCATTTTTGTTGTTATTACTAGTTCTTTCATTTCAACTTCTGTTTTATTTGCATCCACCTCTTTTAACCAAGCCGCATCCTTGTTGTATTTCTTTGGGTTATCCCATATCTGCTTCCAGAACTGCACTGTTTCTTCCTTGTCAGGTACTGACTGATTCCTTGCAGTTTCTCCATTGATGGATTGGTAGAAACGTTTCTGATTGGATTGAAATTGGAGGTTCTGCCTATAGTTTGCAATTCGAGCTTCATATCTACTGATTTTCCTGGCTATAGCTGTTATTTGTTGCTTTATTATTTCCAGTGCTTCCTTGATCTTCCTTGTTTCTAAGTGGTATTTCTTGATTAGGTATTCTTTGGTCTTCTTGTTCTTCAGCTTCTTTTCTTTCATCTGTTCTAGCTTGCTTGCATGTGATCTTAACTTGCTGATCTTATTTTCTAGTCTAACCTTCCATTTTTGTGGTGCACTGTTTGTTTGTTTTTCTTCTTTGTTGATTTTGCATCCCAGGTATTCAGTTATAACTGCAGCTGTGCTGTACATTAGTTGGTTTGTTTCTTGCAGTGAATTGGTGCTTATACTTGCTATTGCAGTATTTGCATCTTTTAATGCTTGTGCTAGCTGTTTCTTTGAAACAAGCTTCAATGCAGGCAGCCTTATTCTGTTGTTTTTGTGCTGTTCTAGATGCTCAGTTATTCTTTGTTTCAATTCTTTTATTTCTTTAGTTAGAGGGTTTTGTTCTTCCTGAGGAAGAGGTGCCTGGTTTCCAAATGAGAACAGTTGTATATCTCTACTGGATTCTTTCACTGCCAACTCCCCCTGGTTTGCCTCTACATTCTGAATTACTTCTTGTAAGGCTTTGATTTCTTTGCCCTGGGTAAACCTTTGCAGTTCGTCCAATTCTGTTTCTGTAAATACTTTATTTCGTATTATAAATCGGCGTTGATCTGCTAGTCTCTGTTCTGTTATTTCTGATTCTGGATGTTGTTCTTTCCAGAACTGGTGCATTCGTTTTAGATATCCTCGTCTTGTTTATTATTATTATTATTATTATTATTATTATTATTATTATTATTATTATTAATATTATTATTATTATTATTATTATTTTTAATCGCAGTCAGCCAGATGTTCAGACTGGATTTGGCATTTTGTCTACCTATCGAGTCCTTACCCAGGACCTGCAATAGGCAGATGTGGATGTTTGATGGTATTACAGATATCGTCATGGGAATGCTGCTATGTGAACAAAATGTGATAGAGATAGATAGATACAGGGCTTTTTTTTATCATAGAACGCCCCAAACAGAGTTCTGGTACATTTTTTGGATAGAACCTTGTAGGGTAGGCATGGTAGGTGAGTGTGTGAGTTCCGGCACCTTTTTTTTTAGATAGATAGATAGATAGATAGATAGATAGATAGATAGATAGATAGATAGATAGATAGACGGACAGATAGATATAGAGACATGCATACATACAGACAGACAGACAGATATAAAGACAGACAGACAGACAGACAGACAGATAGATAGATAGACGGTATAGGGTTTCCTGCCTGAGCAGGGGGTTGAACTAGAAGACCTCCAAGGTCCCTTCCAGCTCTATTATTCTGTTCTATTAGGTTATTTAACAGCTCAGATGAATGAGTGTGGCAGGGGGAAAAATGGCAGGTGTGCTTTGAGAAACAAGGCAAGGGGTCATCTTAGCCTCATAGAATGTAAGAGTCAGAAGGGACCTCAGAGGTCATACAATCCAGCCCAGTATAACCCCACTTTGCATCTTAAGAAGACAGAACTCTTGGAATAATTCTTCCAACAGGCATCCTTTATTAAGAGAAAATGGTTGCAGGCGTTCTTGACAGGACTTGGGGTCCAAGCTCTCCCATTCAAGGTTTTAAGGGGTTTCCCAGTAGCCCCACCCAATCACCCCCTACTTCCAGCGACAGTCTCAGGCATTACACTCCCACCCCCTTTTCCTTACTGCCGGCTGGATGGAGACTTCAGAGAAAACTACATGAAAGGTAATGATCCCCTTTGTTATGATTAGGCCTTTTAGTGCTATCCACATTCAGTTCCTTTGAAGTTGTACTGAAGGAAGTGAGGGCCATAAAGCCCCTTTGTTCACCCCCTTCCCTTCATCGTATGACAGAATCTCGAGAAGGCAGAAATGGGGTTTTTTTTAGTTGATAACTAGAGATGAAATATAATTGGCTTCTGACACACCGTCTTTCTTACAAAAGAGAGCTGAGACAGCATAAGAGAGCCAGTTTGGTCTAGCGGTTAAGTCATCAGGCTAGAAAGCAGGAGATCAGGAGTTCTAGTCCCACCTTAGGCACGAAAGCCGGCTGCATACTTTGGGCCAATCACCAGGAGATGCTGAGTTCTAGTCCTGCCTTAGGTATTGTTGAAAGAAATATCTTCATCAGGGTCCCATCCACGACGGGAATAAATAAAATGGAGGCTGCCTTTGAAAGAAGGTTCTTGTTTATTGAAGAGCAGAACCACAATAGCATGTGGCTCTGGGGCAACTGACCACATGTTGCTGGGAATGGTGGGTTTTTATACCTTCTTGGGCTTTTGTTCCCGTGGCATGAACTTTGACCTGAGGTTCAGAGGTGCCCTTTTGGCATCCTGATGGTGGTGGGTTAATCCTATTACGTCCTAATGGTCATGTCCTGCTTCCCTGGGGTTGTGGCTGATGGCTATGTCCTGTGTTGGATTTTTGGGTGAGGGGTTGCTGGTTCTAGGGGTCTTTTTCTAATCCCATCATCTCCAAGCTTCCTGGCTCCGGTCTTTCTGAAAGGATTATCAAATCTGCATTTCTACAGAGCTGGTTTCTGCTTGGGGCAGAGAGACTTGGGGGGGAGTTGTTTCTGCCTGAGACAGTGATGGCGAACCTTTTAGAGACCGAGTGCCCAAAAACTGGCCCAGCCCCCGCTCCACCCCCTGCCCTGCCGATGCTCCACCCCCACACTGTCCCCCACCCTGCCTGCCTACAGGGCCACTCACCGCCTACAAGACCCACCAGCAGCGCCATGGCGGCCACGCATCTGCCCGCGCCCCGCAGCATCAACTGTGCGTGATGGGGCGTAAGGGCAGAGTCTTGTCTACACTGCCTGGCTGCCATGTCCTTGGCTGCGCTGCTCCGCATGGGCCATGCTCAGGGGCGACTCCTCCAGGGGGGCTGCTAGTGAGGGGGTTGTGGGGGGAGGCGAGGCTGGGGCAATGGCACGTATCCCCACAGAGAGGGCTCCGAGTGCTGCCTTTGGCACACGTGCTATAGGTTCGCCACCACTGGCCTAAGATTTTCTCCATTATTCCTTTGGGGAAATATAATATTCTGCCTTTTTAATATTCCCCCAAATGGCTGGGTGGGTGAATTTGCCCCCCCCTCTCTCCCTCCCTCCCTCCCTCCCTCTCTCTTCCTTCCTCCCACCCTTCCTCTCTCTGTCTCTCTTTCTCAGGGTTGTTGTTGTGGGGAAAATAGGAGGAGGAAAGTGGGGTTGGATATGTTCACCACCTTGAGTTATTTGCTAAAAATAAAGAAATTGGATTGGATTGGATTGGATTGAGCTGAATCCTTTATTTGGCCAAGTGTGATTAGACACACAAGCAAATTGTCCCCAGTGCAGAAGCACTCAGTGACATGCAAAGCAACAGAATCCTTATCATCATCATAACATCAGTAAAAGTGGGGGGGAAGTAATTAAGGCAGGATATAAATAAAATAAATAAATAAGAAATGGACAAGTATGCTAAATGCCTTTGATCTTCCAGCTGGTGAAGACGGCAGATTTGGATCCATCCAAGAACTACGTCTTCGGCTGTCATCCTCACGGCATCTTCCCGGCTGGTGGCTTCATTAATTTCGGCACCGAAGCCACCGCCTTTTCCAAACACTTCCCAGGTCTGAAGCCTCACCTGATGATGTTGAGTATGTTGTTTCGAGTCCCCTTTTTCCGGGATTACGTGATGAGTTTAGGTAAGCCGACTTGGAAGGGATTTCTGATTCATTGGGAAACTTTTGGAAGAGCCAAATCAATCAGTCAATCAGAATAGAGCTGGAAGGGACCCTGGAGGTCTTCTAGTCCAGCCCCATGCTCAAGCAGGAGACCCTATATACCATGTCAGATAGATGGCTGTCCAGTCTTTTCTTAAAAACCTCCAGTGATGGAGCACCCACAATTTCTGGAGGAAAGTCGTTCCACTGGTTGATTGTTCTCACTGTCAGGAAGTTTCTCCTTAATTCCAGGTTGCTTTTCTCCTTGATTAGTTTCCATCCATTGCTTCTTGTCTTGTCTTCTGGTGCCTTGGAAAATAAATTGACCCCCTCCTCCTTGTAGCAGCCCCTCAAGTACTGCAATGCTGCTGTCATGTCCCCCCCCCAAGTCCTTCTTTTCCCTAGACTAGCCATGCCCAAGTCCTGCATCCGTTCTTCACACTTACGACCCTTGCAGCATCCCCATGCGTCATGTGATCAAAATTCAGATGCTTGGCAACTGACTTATATTTACGACGGTTGCATTGTCCCAGGGTCCCTTTTGCGACCTACCCAGCCAAGCCCAGTCAAAGGGGGAAGCCAAATTGGAGCCCCTCAGAACTGCAGTGATTCGCTTAACAAATGTGGCAAAAAGGTCATCAAACCACTTAACAACTGCCTGGCTTAGAAATGGAAATTTGGGGGCTCAGTTGAGGTCATACGTTGAGGACTCTCTGTATTGGTGACCTGGATGGACAAGAAGGAGGAAATTGTGTGTCTTCCCTCCAGAAGTTGCGGGCGCTCCAACACTGGAGGTTTTCAAGAAGAGATTGGACAGCCATTTGTCTGAAATAGTAGGGTCCCCCGCTTGAGCAGAGGGATGGACTAGAAGACCTCCAAGATCCCTTCCACTCTGTTATTCCCTGTTAAGGCTATTTAATGGCTCTGTGTGTGTGTGTGTGTGTGTGTGTGTGTGTGTGTGTGTGTGTTGTATGGGGCTTTAATGTTCTTCTTTTTCCTGCTTTGCTTCACCCAGGTTTTATTTCCTCGGACAAGGAATCTGTTTCCTACGTCTTGAGAAAGAAGGAAGGTGGGAATATCGTAATGATAGTTGTGGGAGGGGCCAAGGAAACCCTACACGCCCGTCCCGGAGCTTACACCCTGGTGTTAGAGAACCGCAAGGGCTTCGTTCGGCTGGCCATAGAGAACAGGTAAGTAGGAACAGCTTCTGGGGGGTGGTCCTGATCATCTTGTACAATGTACATGACATGCAGTGGTGGGATTCAGCTGGTTCGCACCACTTTGGCAGAACCGGTCGCTAATTTTTTGTGGCCCAGTCCCAGAAAGGACTTCCGGAAGGGGCATCCATGTAGAGAACCGGTTGTTCACCTATTTGAATCCCACCACTGATCAGATGAAGTATTCCCGTGTTTCTCTTCAACATGCAAAGCTTGAGAAACAGTGCTCAAATCCATTATTTGCAGCCACCCAGCCTTCCTTGGTTATCTCAACCTGTTTGGTTCCATCTCTCCTTCTGGTTCCTCTCGGTTCCTAGCACGCCGCTCGTCCCCGTGTTCTCTTTCGGAGAGAATGAGCTGTATGATCAGGTTGAAAACCCCAAAGGACCCTGGGTGAGGTGGACACAAGACTGTTTGCAGAAGATCATGGGATTCTCCCTGCCTCTCTTCTACGCCAGAGGGATCTTCCAGTACACCTTTGGGTTTATTCCATACCGGAAGCCACTCTTCACCGTGGGTGAGTCTGTGTTTCTTCTGTGGCATCCAGAAATGAGAGGCAGGTAAAACAAGGAAGGCGAGTTGGCAAAGAAAGAAAGTTAGAATAAGGCTGAAGAAAATGGGGTTTTTGACTTATTAGTGAGAATTAAAATAGAACATACTCAAAAAGACAAGCTGTGTACTTTGAATACTAGATTTTGTCATGAGCTGAGATAAAGAAAACTTTGGTCATTTAAAATTTGGAAGTATAAATATTAAAAGTTAAATTTGAATATTGGTTTGCTTATAAAGGTTGAATGTAAAAATAATTAAGATATATGTAAGCTAAAACTCTGTTGATAAATGTAATAAATATGCTTTTACTTAGCTGCTATAATAAAAATTACTAGCTTAAATATGAGATAGTAGACACCAAGAGAAAAAGAAGTATTTAATGTTGACATAAGAGAAATTTTGATTACTAAATTTAAGACATTTGGAAATTAATAGAAAATAAGAATGTTATACTGTATTATTAATTAGTTGATGTAAGATGGTGAGAAATAAAATATATTCAAATGGATAAGACGTGTATCCTGAACATTAGCTTTTGGGATGAATTGGGATAAAGGGAACTGTGGTTATTTAAAACTTGGAAAGTATAAACATTAAATGTTAAATTTAAATATTAATGGGAAATTAAAAATTGGGAAAAAATAATTAGGACATTGATAGTCTATAAAGATTGAATGTTAAAATAACTAGGATAGGTATAAACTAAAAATATTGATAAATGTAAGAAAGTTATTTTTATTTACTTGATATAATAAGAATTGTATTAGTTTAAACATGAGACAGTAAACACAAAGGGGAAAAGAGAGGAAATATTTAATGTAATAGTTTGAGACGTGTACTAAAGATATTTGTGTGTTATTGAATTATCGATTAATTCAGCCGCCATGTTGCTTTTTAAATATTTAAATGCAAAACTAGAAAATCAATAAAACTTTAAAAAAAACAAAAAAACGAAGGATCTGCTGGACGCATTCTTCCTGCTTTGAGGATTGTTTGAGGTTTCCTCTTATTAGCCTTCCAAGAGAGGAAACACAACCGGATATGCTAAGGCGATGTTAAAGAAAGTCCTCGACTTATGACAATTGGGCCCGACATTTCTGTGGCTGGGACATTTGTTCAGTGAGCGTTTGCCCATTTTACAACATTTCTTACCACCCTCTTTAAGTGGATCACTGCAATTGTTAAGTTAAATCCCACGGTTGTTAAGTGGATCTGGCTTCCCCTTTGACTCTGCGTGTCAGAAGGTCGCAAAAAAAGGGATCACGTGTCACCCCGGGACGCTGCAACTGTCATAAGTACATGCCAGTTGCCAAGCCTCTGAATGTGGACCAGGTGACCGTGGGGAGGCTGCAACGGTCATAAGTGTGAAAAATGGTCCTAAGTCCCTTTTTTTAGTGCCATTGTTAACTTTGAACGGTCACTAAACAAACTGTGTTTAGGCAGGACTATCTGTGTTTAGGCAGGACTATCTGTAGTGCATTTTAAACAATATCTGTAAATTGCCCTATGGTGAAATGGGTGGCACGCAGGTTTAAATAAAATAAAATAATAAAATGAAGTAATAAAATAAAATAAAGTAAGTCAAGTCAAATAAAATAAAGAATAGAGTAGAATAGAATAGAATAAAATAAAATCAAGTCAAATAAAGGAATAGAATAATAGAATAATAATAGAATGCAATAAAATAAAATCAAGTCAAATAAAGGAATAGAATAATAATAGAAAAATAATAGAATACAATAGAATAGTAATAGAATAGAATAGATAAATTAAATTAAATTAAATTATTAAACTATTATTTCTCCTGTTTGATCCCTCCAGTGGGAAAACCCATTCAGGTGGAGAAGAAACACAATCCCAGCCAAGACGAAGTTGATAAGCTCCATAAGAGATACCTGGAGGCGCTCTGCAAGCTGTTCGAGGAGCATAAACTGAAGTACAATGTGCCAGAAGACACGCATCTCTCTTTCATATGAGACAAGAAAAACCACAAACTTTGGCACCGACGACAAAGATCTGAAAACATCGAAGCTGCAAGAGACAAGCGACTCTTCCATGGAGATATATTCCTTTTGGGGCCAATGGACAAATCGATGGAAAAAATAAAACCTCACAGGTTGAAACGAGGGTCCTTGGTGCTCTCTGAGCTTGGTGGTTTTCTTGCAAATATTTCATTACCCAACTAGGGAACATCGTCAGTGCTAATAGTGGGTGGGGCTGATGATATTACCTAGTTTGGCAATGAAACGTCTGGAAGAAAACCACTAAGCTTTCAAAGCACCAAGCAACCCACAATTTAACCCTGAGCTATAGATATTCTCGTCTATCAGTTACCAAATTATCCCAATGCACACATAACAACACTAGACCCAGCATGAGTAACAAGGTTATTGTAACCAGAGCTGATAAGGATTTGGTGTGCTGGAGAACGGGAGGGGAAGCCCGTGCTTCAAGCTAATTGGGGAATGTGATTTATGACAGCTAATTGGAGGAGGGAATTGTGCTTGGATACTATGCGCTCAGGGGAGGGGAATTTAGGTTTTGGCTTCGATTATTTTAGCGCCGCTGCTATGCTATTCAAAATAAAGATTCGTTAAGGTAAACAATGCCTCGAAGTTCTTTGAAGAATTTCATCTGTCGGAACCATGACAAAAAGATGGTGGAATCAATGGAATTGGCAGAGATGGGGAAAATTGGTAGTTTTGGTTTTATCAGGGTGAGCAATGTGGCCCCTGTACGACCTGTGGACTTCAACTCCCAGAATTCCCGAGCCAGCCAGGAAATTCTGGCTCAGGAATTCTGGGAGTTGAAGTCCACAGGTCGTAAAGGGGCTATAGTTGACCCACCCCTGGATTAGAGAAAAGATTCATTTTAATGCTGATTGGACTTTCTGCATGAAACGGGGGGGGGGGGAATGAAATTACGAAATATGCATTTGATGATTAGATAGAATAGAAAACAAAAATGAAAGCTATGTTGTAAATTTAGATTAAGAGGTTCATGGAAGCTGATACTTATGTGTTGTGGAAAAAAAGTTGGATTTTTTGGGGGGGGGTATATTTCTGTATAGTTCTGCACTTTTGTCTTTGTAATCTCTTTCGTTCTTTGCTCCCCCGTTTTCTCTCTTAATTATTGGTTCCTGTTAATTTTTATCTCGCTCATTTAAAACAGGGGTCTTCAAACTTGGCCCTTTTATAACTTGTGGACTTCAACTCCCAGAATTCCTCAGCCAGTGTGCCTCAAGATGTATGGACTTCAGCTCCCAGAATTCCATGTGGTATTGCTTCAAGAATATTGGGAGTTGAAGTCCACATATCTTCAAGTTACCAGGTTGAAAAACACCGGTCTAATTGTTTGAAGATCATGGCTTCTACCTTTGTAATATTTGATTACAGGATCAATAATTTGGATTATTAATTAATTTAATTTAGAATATTGCAGACTTTTAAAATGAATGAACTAGTTATTAGTAGTAGGGGGTGAACGAACGAGTCTCATAGGACTCGATTGGTTTGAGGCCCTGGGGATACACGTCACAGGACTCAACAGTTTACAAACACTCGACCTACAGGAAGTCTGCAAAGAATTTGCAGATGTTTTCAGCCCCCAGCTGGGCACATTCAAAGGACCCCCTGTGTCCTTAAAGCTAGACCCCACTGTCACTCCCATTAGACTTAAAGCAAGAAGGGTCCCTTTTGCTTTAAAGAGTAAAATTGACACTGAGTTAGACAAACTGATTCAACAGGGAATCCTAGAACCTGTTGATTCCAGTCCTTGGGAGACCCCCATTGTCACGCCTCTAAAGGCAAATGGGTACATTCGCATTTGTGCTGACTACAAATGCACTCTGAATAAGGCATTGCAGCAACATGCCTATCCTGTTCCTGTGGTCAGTCATATTCTGGCCTCCCTCAAGGGGGGGCGCGTTTTTGCAAAGCTTGACCTAGCTCAAGCGTATCAACAGCTGCCTGTGGATGATGATGCTGCTATAGCTCAGACTATTGTGACCCACAGGGGAGCCTTTAAGGTAAAAAGGCTGCAGTTTGGAGTGAATGTCGCTCCTGGGATTTTCCAAAGCGTAATGGAAAACACACTGCGGGGCATACCGGGGGTTTGCCCCTACTTTGATGATGTCTTAATTGCAGGAGATTCCACACACATTCTAGCTGAAAGGCTAAGGGCTGTTCTGTTAAGATTCAGGAAATCAGGCCTCAAGCTCAAAAAAGACAAATGCAAGATTGGGGTGCCTTCTACTGAATTTCTGGGGTTCAAAATTGATGCTGCTGGGATTCACCCTGCTGAATCCAAACTAACTGCTATTTTAGAAGCACCTAGGCCAAAGTCCAAGGCCGAACTTCAGGCTTTCCTGGGCCTCCTGAATTTCTACAATTCTTTTCTTCCACAAAAAGCTAGTGTAGCTGAGCCTCTTCACAGGCTACTAGACAAGCAAGCAGTGTGGCAGTGGTCACAAACACATGAGGGTTGTTTTAACAAAGTCAAGGCTTTGCTCACTTCTAACAGTGTACTTGCACATTTCAACGAGTCCCTTCCTGTGTGCATCGCTTGTGATGCGTCCCCTTACGGGGTAGGAGCTGTCCTGAGCCACCTCAGGTCTGATGGAACTCAGGTTCCTGTTGCATATTACTACAGAACATTGTCTTCTGCTGAGCGCAACTACGCTCAGATAGACAGGGAGGCTCTGGCTGTTGTTGCTGGAATTAAAAAATTCCATGACTTTCTATATGGCAGGCACTTCACGGTCTTCACTGACCATAAGCCTCTGCTGGGACTGTTTACCACACATAAGCAGACTCCCCAAATCATTTCCCTTAGAATGCTTAGGTGGTCTATTTTTTTGTCTGCATATGATTTTTCTTTACTCCACAAGCCTGGAAAAGAAATGGGCCATGCTGATGGCCTCAGTAGATTGCCTCTGCCAGTAGTAAAAGCTGACCCTGCGCCAGCTGTCAACATTCTATCAATCCAAGCCTTGCCCGAGCTCCCTCTTAGTGCCAGGGATGTTGCCGCTGAAAAAGGTACAGATCACACACTTTCACGTGTCCGTTCCTGGGTTTTGTCTGGTTGGCCTGAGCACTGCCCTAGTCCTGAGTTTCAGAGTTTCTGGTCCAAACGGAACGAGCTGTCCCTTTCTCAGGGTTGTCTGCTTTGGGGAAACAGAGTTGTCATTCCCACCTCAATGAGGACTAGGGTCTTAGAATCCCTCCACGAGGGTCATCCTGGCATTGTTCGTATGAAGGCTCTTGCGCGCAGCCACTTGTGGGGGCCTGGTTTAGATAAAGATATTGAGGCTAAGGTGCATGCATGCCACCTGTGCCAACGATCTCGCCCAGAGATGCCCCAAGCTCCCGTGCATAGATGGGAGGAAACACAGTCCCCATGGTCTAGGGTGCACATGGACTACGCTGGACCCTTTCAGGGCCAGTTCTTCTTGGTCCTTGTTGACAGCCATTCGAAATGGCTTGAGGTTGTACCTGTCTCATCCACCACCACTGCAAAGACTATTCAGGTACTGAGGGGGATTTTTGCTGCACACGGGCTGCAGATGTCATTGTGTCCGACAACGGCCCTCAATTCACTTCCTCCGAATTCCAAGCTTTCTTACAGGCAAACATGATTCGTCATGCCACGTCTGCACCCTTCCACCCGTCCACCAAAGGTATGGCTGAACGTATGGTGCGCATCACAAAGGACGCATTGAAAAGACTCACCTACGGGGACTGGCATCACAGGTTGGCTAACTTTCTCCTTTCTAATCGCACCACACCGTCCACTTCTACAGGGAGAAGCCCAGCTGAACTTCGTTGGGGGCATCAACTTACTACTAAACTTGACTGGTTGCATCCGGACAGACTGCCTTCATCTACCTCACATCCTAGGGCACCTAGACAACTACTTGTGGGTGCCACGGTTTGGGCTCGCAATTACGGGCCTGGTCATACATGGGTCCCCGCTTCTATTTCCAGGGTCACAGGTCCTCTCTCCTACGAGGTAGCCCTGGACAACGGTCGTGTCCTGTGTCGGCACATCGACCAACTCCGCCCTAGGCGGGACTTTTCAGATGAGACTCCTGGGTCTTTTCCAGGGGGGGAGGGGACCCTTTGGAGCAAAGGGAAGGGCACGAGCTGCTGCCCATCTCCACTGATGGAGCCACAAACGGCCCATCCCAGGGTTCCGCGAGAGCTCCAAACAAGAATTCTATGAGCCTACCTAACTACCAGGCATCCATGCCTACTCCAGCCAGGGAGTCACCCCGGGGGCATACTCACTTTCCACACACATAACACAGCACTCCAGTCACGGAGGATACCCGGGGGCATCCCAACAAATCATTCCCCGCAAGAGAGCTGGCACACAATCCCCAAGGTTGGCCTGACCTTAGCCCAAATTCTACCGGGGGTCAAACATATAGGGAGGTGGTCGAGGAACCAAGTCCCGACTACAACACCTCTAGCCCAAATCAGGGAGTAACTGAGTTTTGGGAAAGTACAGAAACCCACACCAGCCCGGACACAGAACGGGGTTCAGGGAATGGACAACCTCCTGACAGGTCTTGGACGGACCTAGGAGGTTCAACAGAGACGCCCAGCAGTGGCTATCACTTCAAGGGGCCCGAGGGTCTACAGCTAGGCAGGCCAACCAGGTCACAAAGTGACAGAAGCCCTGGCCTGACGAGCCCGGTGGGCAAGCAAGCAGGCCAGGCATCGGGGCACAGTCCTTGGAAGGCACCAAGGCAAAATAAGGAGAACAGGCTCACATCTCCCTCCAGTCCGGGAACTCATGCTAGTAACCCAGAGCTGAGAAGGTTACAGAGAGCAAAGAAGTCTCCTAAATACTTAGAGGATTACATAACATTGCTGGCTAAACAAAAGCCAGGTAACGAGAGGAGCACTGAGAAGCAGAACACTGCATAAAATAAATGATTATATGTTGGTAGTAGTTTTAGCCCGGGGGAAAGGGGTGTTATGTGCCGAACCTTGCAAACGGCTCGGGCGTTTGCAGGCAGTCCCGGGCAGGTGCAAAGCTGCCCGGGACCAGACAGGCTGTCGCCAGGGCCGTGCGCATGCGCGGGTGCTGGTGCGGGAAAAGTATCGCATTTACCCGGGAAATGTCTATATAAGAAGCTGGGAGGTTTTGGGAGCTGCTGAAGCCATCTACTTGTAAGCTGAACGCAGAATAAAGAAAACTGAGAACTTCAACTGCTTCTCGTGTCTGCTTTCCGCCAAGGACTCAACAGATACTATGTGTTCAGGGGAGGGGAATTTACTTTTTGGCTTGATTATACAATGCCGATGCTATGCTACTCAAAATAAAGATTCTTTAAGGTAAACAATGCCTCGTAGTTCTTTGAAGAGTTTCATCTGTTGGAACCATGACCAAAGGATGGCAGAATCAATGGAACTGGCGGAGAAGGGAAAAATTGGCAGCTTTGGTTTCATCAGGGTGAGCAATGTGGCCCCTTCACGACCTGTGGACTTCAACTCCCAGAATTCCTGAGCCAGCCATGCTGAGGGGAAAGGGAGAGGTTTCCAAGCTGTGCCATGCAGTCTCAGGAATTCTGGGAGTTGAAGTCCGCCAGTCATAAAAGAGCCAAGGTTGCCTACCTACCCCTGGTCTTGCTGAATGTCATTTATTTACTTTATTTGAACTTTATTTATTTTTATTTATTTGAACTTTAGCTGCAATTAGTCTGGACAGGGGGCTCAAGGGAGCTGCAGATTTTGTGTGTGGCTGGAGAGAGTGGGGGAACCCCAGGGCTGATTGCTTGCTCTCTCAAGCAATCTTGATGCCTTTGCGGTCTGTCTTGCAGTCAGATTCTTTATGCTAATTCATCCTAATTTTATAATCATAATGAATACTGATTCCCTTTTTTTCTCCCTCCTTGCGTGAAAAAGGGAAATTTGGCTGGAAACACAATTCCATCTTTCTATAGAAGGGGTCGAACTATTTTTCCAAAGCACCTGAAGGCAGGACAAGAAGCAACGGATGGAGACTCATCAAGGAGAGAAGCAACCTAGAACTAAGGAGAAACTTCCTGACAGGGAGAAGAATTTAAGAAGAGATTGGACAATGATATAACAACAACAACAACAACAACAACAACAACAACAACAATAATAATAATAATATAAAGTGTGAAGATACCTTGGAGGTTATTTAGTCCAATTCCCTGCTCAGGAAGGAAACCCTATACTATTTCAGACAAATGGCTGTCCAGTCTCTTCTTAAAAACCTCCAGTGTTGGAGCATTCACCGCTTCTGTAGGCATGTTGCTCCATTGATTAATTGTTCTAACTGTCAAGAAAATTCCTTCTTAATTCCAGGTTGCTTCTTCCCTTGATTAGTTTCCATCCGTTGCTTCTTCTCCTGCCTTCAGGCGCTTTGGAGAATAGCTTGACTCCCTCTTCTTTGGGGCAGCCCCTGAGATACTGGAACACTGCTATCATGTCCCCCCTCATCCTTCTCTTAATTAAACTGGATATCCCAAATTCCAGCAACCGTTCCTTATATGTTTTAGCCTCCAGTCCTCTAATCATCTTTGTTGCTCTTCTCTGCACTCTTTCTAGAGTCTGAACATCTTTTTTACATCGTGGTGACCAAAACTGGATGCAGTATTCCAAGTGTGGCCTTAATAAGGCCTTGTAAAGTGGTATTAATACTTTACGTGATCTTGATTCTATCCCTCTGTTAATGCAGCCTAGCACTGTGTTGGCCTTTTTGGCAGCTGCAGCACATGGCTGGCTCCTATTTAAGGGATTGTCCACTGGGACTCTGAGATCCCTCTCACAGTTGCTACTGTTGAGCAAGTTACTCCCTATACTATATCTGCACATTTGGTTTTTCTTGTCTAAATGTAGACCCTTTACTTTTTTCACCACTGAATTTCATTTTGTTAGATAGTGCCCACTGTTCAAGTCTGTCCAGATCCTCCTGTATCAGCCTGTCTTCTGGAGTATTGGCTATTCCTGCCAGCTTGGTGTTGTCCATCTATCCCCTTTTCCAGATCATTGATGAAGATGTTGAACAGCACTGGGCCCACAACAGAGCCCTGGGGCACCCCACTACACACTTCGCTCCATGTAGATGCGGTGACCACCGGGATGATGCAACTATTGTCATGTGTGAAAAACGGTTGTAAGTCGCTTCAGTGCTGTTGTAACTTTGGAAGGTCAGTAAATGAACTGTTGTAAGTCAAGGACGTTAATTTTTCTAATCTGGTTCTCCATCGGGCAGAGAACATCCTTCTGCAAGGTAAGGAAGGAAATAAATGTGGCAAAGGTTTCATGTGCGTGGGTTGCTTCTTTTTTTAGTAAAGACTAAGTGGTGTCTGGGTGTGTAAAAGCCCTACCTCTCCTTACACAATTCTCTCTACAGAGTGCACGGAATGGCCTTTCACCCATCACCGCTGGACGTCTTCGGATTGGGAAACCAGGAAACCTGGAACATTCCCTCGTGGCAGAAAGACACACCGGATGGAAAAATATCGGCTTCAGCGTTTCTGCCGTCCCCCTAATAAGGCAGGCTCTCAAACCAGCATTCAAATATTTTAAATTATTTAAGGATTCTGACCATATGGCGGGAAGAAGCATTGGAAAAACGGGAGAGCCGACTCTGCAAAAGACTCTAACCCAGGAATGGCTCCTTAAATGGGTGACGCATCCCAGCAGGGCATAAGAGTCTGGTCTAGTGGTTAAGGGGCTGGTCTAGAAATTGGGACACAGAGTTTTAGTCCTGCCTTAGGCATGGAAGCCTGCTGGGTGACTTTGTCCAGTCACCAGAAGGTGAGTTCTAGTCCTGCCTTAGGAGATATGAAAGCCAATTGGGAGACTTTGAGCTAGTCCTTCTGTCTCCCAGCTTATCCCACCTCACAGGGTCGTTGTTATCTGGGGGGGGGAAAGGAAGAAGGAATATTACACATGTTGCCACTTTGTATTACTTATAAACTAATAAAGCTGGGTTAAAAAACAATCTCATAAACCCACGCAGAGGGGTGCAGCGTGCTTTCCAATGCTCCATTGGCGTCTTTCCCAAAAGGAGAAGGTGCACCAGAAGGAAGATGGGTCCCTTCCAACTTCTCTTGAACATTTCTGCTGCTTTTGGGTGAGGTGGCTGAGACGTAACAGAGAAGCAAGAATTTATGACCCAGCCCTACACACTGAACGGGTCTAGAGTGCCAAAAGGGGCTGAGTTTCCTCCAGATTTCCACATTAATTACTGTAATTCCACCCAGCACCGTGTTCCTCCTGGGCCGGCAGAGGCCACAGACTTTGCCCCTTTCTCCCACAACCAGCACCACAACGTTCGGCCAGCATCTTCAGTCCGAAGAGGGTGGAACGGGCTCGGCTGCTAGGATGAAGATTGAATTCGCTCCTCTCCACATCCCGTGGGAGAGACGGCTTCAGACGGCTTCCGTGCTTCAATGGTTCTTCTGTTTTTTTTGCATGGGTAAAAAAAAAAGATGGTTATTCCTAATTAAGGGGACGTTTTGAAGGATATGGAGGTCACTGGGGGGGGGGAGGAAGGGAGAGGGCTGTCTTTTAAGGCAGAGGTCCCCAACCTTTTGGGCACCAGGGACCGGTTCCATGGAGAGAGGTTTTTCCATGGAAAGGTTGTATGGTTTTGTGTGCTGCTTGTATCCCGCGGATGGGGCTTTGCTTGTTTGTGCGGACCTGTTGGTCGCATGCCATGGCCTGGTACCGGTCCATGGATTGGGGGTTGGGGACCCCTGTTTTAAAGGGTTGCCAGAAAAATCTCCACCGGTGGCTGCATTGCGCATCAAAACCGAGGGGTACATTTTGCAGAAATAAGACTCTGAGATGGACAGGGATCTGTTTTGCAAGCTCCTTCAGGCAGGGATTTGCCTTTCTTTTTTGTTGGCCTCGACTTACAACAATTCATTTAGCGACCAACGTCACAAGGGCACTGGAAAAAAGTGTCATGACTGTTTTTTCAAGCTGATAAGCGTCGCAGCACTCCCACGGTCAGCTGATCAAAATTCAGACACTTGGCAACTGGTTCATATTTATGACGGTCGCAGCCTCCGGGGGGGGGGTGTCACGTGATCCCCTTTTGCGATCTTCTGACAAGCAAAGTCAATTTGGGAAGCTGGATTCACTTAACAACCATGTTACTAACTTAACTGCAGTAGTTCATTTGTGGCAAGAAAGGAATAAAACAGGGCAAAATTCACTTCATAGCACTCTCACTTAACGACAGGAATTTTGAGTTCAATTGGGTTCGTAAGCCAAGGACTACCTTTATAACATATCCTGGATGAAACAATCAAGGAGAGAAGCAATTTGGAACTAAGGAGAAATTTCCTGACAGTGAGAACAATTAATCAGCGGAATGACTTTTCTCTGGAAATTTGCCCCTTCATGACTTGCAGACTTCAACTCCCAGAACTCCTCAGCCAACATGGGGGAACTATGGCCTTTTTATGACTCGGGGACTTCAACTCCCACAATTCCTGAGCCAGCTTGGGGAACTATGATCCCTTCATGCCTCGTGGACTAACTCCCAGAACTCCTCAGCCAACATGGGGGAACTATGGCCCCTTCCTGACTTGTGGACTTCAACTTCATCTTAAACAATCCTAAAGCAACACCTCCTCCCTCCCCCTTACTCTAATGGCAAGTTGGAACGAAGAGGCCTGTAGCTGCCAAAGTTTCATTCTTGACACACAGCTAAGGGGAAATCCTGTCCTTGGGAAAGTCATGCCCTTGTCACCTCATGTCTGGACTACTGCAACGCGCTCTACATGGGGCTACCCTTGAAAAGTATTCGGAGACTACAGTTGGTCCAGAATGCAGCCGCGCGAGTGATAGTGGGTGCTCCTCGATACACCCACGTTACACCTATCCTCCGTGAGCTGCACTGGTTGCCTATTGGTCTCCGCGTCCAATTCAAGGTGTTGGTTATTACCTTTAAAGCTCTATATTGCTCAGGGCCAGGCTATTTGCGAGACCGCCTACTACCTCATAGTTCCCTTCGTCCGGTTAGATCCCACAGGCTGGGCCTCCTTCAGGTCCCATCGGCCAAGCAGTGCCATTTGGCAGGGCCGCGGAGAAGGGCCTTCTCTGTGATGGCGCCCACGTCTTGGAACCAGCTCCCCCCCCCCGGAGATTAGGACTGCTTCCACCCTGTTGGTTTTCCATAAGCTGCTTAAGACCTGGCTTTTCCGGCAGGTCTGGGGTTTATAAAACCTGACCCCTGGATGACTGTTATTGTACTGTTTGTTTTGTTATGTTTAATGGTGTTTTTATTGTTAGCCGCCCAGAGTCCTCCGGGAGTGGGGCGGCTTATAAATTTTAAAAATGAAAATAAAAAAAAAATAAAAAAATAAAGTGTACAAATTTCTCTTCCAGGAACACCGTGGAGAATTTTGATAGGTTACCATGCTGCTTTTATTTTGAAATAGAGCACTGAAATATTTTTCCATCGGAAAATGAACAGGGATCAGTTTGGAAGCGTAGATCAAGTGGGCACTTCTTGTCCCCAAATCTCTGCTATCTGTTGTGGAGGGATTTTCTCCGTCCTCCAGGTCATCACTGTCCCAAAGGTGCTTTTTCAAGAGGCAGCTGGACTTTCTTGTTTTTCCTGTGAAGACGTTTCACTTCTCCTCCAAGAAGCTTCTTCAGCTCTGACTGGATGGTGGGGAATGGAAGGATTTATACACCTTGAAGAAAAACTGGTCATTTGCATCCTTTTTTAGAGAGTCGTTGAGGCCACTTGGAGGTTTATCTGTGTCCTCAGGGTCACCTGAGTGGTGCAAATGAGTGGGGAGCCTTCTTGGAACTGCTGAAAGGACTGTGTTGTAGACTGGAGAGAGATAGAATCCCACCACTGGTTCCCCTGTTCAAGCAGGGGGCTGGACTAGAAGACCTCCAAGGTCCCTTCCAGCTCTGTTATTCCCGATTAGGGAACCGAACGTGTTAACATGAAAGACCCCTAACAATCCTCCTTTTTCCTCCTCCAGCTCAGTGCTCCATTGCCCTCTTCATCCTCCTCCTCTTCACACGCTTCTGGCTAATGAGCGCCCTCTATGCTGTCTGGTGGGCGTTCGACTGGGACACCCCGAGCAAAGGTGGGCGGAGCTCCCACCGGGTGCAGAATTCGGTCGTCTGGCGATACGCGAAAGATTATTTCCCGATCTCGGTACGTGTCCCCCTAGAGGGAAGGAGTATAATGGCATGGGAGGAAGACCTTGGGAGACGGGGACGAAGAGATGCTGCTTAGGGAACGAGAGGATAAGAGGCAGCAGAGCCTCCAGCTGCATAATGGGTGGAGAAAGAGGCTGTCAAGGAGATGACGGGAGATTTATACAAGCAGTCCTTGACTTACAACCATTCAGTTAGTGACTGTTTGAGGTTACAACGGGCCTGAAAAAAGTGACTGATGAGTGCTTTTCACAAAGGCTGCAGCATCCCTGAGCTGATCAGATTGAAATTCAGATGCTTGGCAACTGGCATGTACTTAGGACGGTTGCAGCGTTTCCTTTTGCAACCTTCTGACAAGCAACGTCCATGGGGAAGCCAGATTCACTTAACAACCACGTTACTAAATTAACAGCTGCAGGGATTCACCTAATCTCTGTGGCAAGAAAGGTCACAAAATGGGGTAAAACTCACTGAATTACTGTCATTTAACGGATAAATGATGATTGTATTTTAGGATTACGATCATGATTTATCGCTTGTTGCTTACATGTGCACTGAGAGATGATGCAGCAGAGACAAATTCCTTGTGTTTCCCATCACACTTGGCCGATAAAGAATTCTCTTCTCTTCTCTTCTTTTCTCTTCCCCTTCTCCTTCTCCTTCTCCTCCTCCATCTCCTCTTCCCTTCCCTTCGCTCCCATGCCATGCCATGCCATTTCATTCTTTCCCATTATTCTGCATTCTATTCAATTCTGCTCCGTTCTGTTCTGTTCCAACACTGGAAGTTTTAAGAAAAGACTGGACAGCCATTTGTCTGAAAGGGTATAGGGTTTCCTGCCTGAGCAGGGGGTTGGACTAGATGACCTCCAAGGTCCCTTCCAGCTCTATTATTCTATTCTATTCTATTCTATTCTATTCTATTCTATTCTATTCTATTCTATTCCCATCACCATCCTCATATATTCTATTCTATTCTATTCTATTCTATTCTATTCTATTCTATTCTATTCTATTCTATTCTATTCTATTCCCATCACCATCCTCATATATTCTATTCTATTCTATTCTATTCTATTCTATTCTATTCTATTCTATTCTATTCCCATCACCATCCTCATATATTCTATTCTATTCTATTCTATTCTATTCTATTCTATTCTATTCTATTCTATTCTATTCTATTCCCATCACCATCCTCATATATTCTATTCTATTCTATTCTATTCTATTCTATTCTATTCTATTCTATTCTATTCTATTCTATTCTTATTCTTATTCTTATTCTTGCTTAGCAGTGGAAATTTTGGGCTCAACTGTGGTGTATCACAATTTCATGTAGATATTTCCTCAGCCCTCCTTCTGACCCCCACAATATACAGGCCTCTGATGGGAGGTAGGCTGGTTGCAATGTTTTTTCCCTGCAGTCCTAACTATCTGACCGAGTCTGTACCTGCCCGGTTTGACTGTTGTACCAAACTGGGCATACGGTATCTATGGAGATTCTCAGTCATCCAGGTCATAGTTATCCCAAAGATGGTTTTTTTTTCATGAGGCAAGTGGACTTTCTTGTTTTTCTTTGACGACAGAGCTGAAGAAGCTTCTTGGATGAGAAGCAAAACATCTTCAAAGAAAAACTAATCAGTCAAATGGCCTTGTGGGGGGGGGGGGAAAGAATCTTTTGGACAGATGATAATTTTATGTCAAGACATTGATATAAAATTTGCCAAATTTCCCTTCTGTGGGAGTCATGCATCCTGGATTTTGGACACATTATGTCACTTAGCCTATTTGGAGTATCTTGGTTCAGAAACAGTAGCCCATTTCGCCCCAGTTGCAGGTTACATAGACAGACAAGCAGGATGTTTTTAGTCGTATATAGATGCAGAAGATGCATTAAATCATCTTTTCCACACAAAGTAACAGAGTCCTTAAATCCGTGCCCAACAGATAAGATAAATAAGCCACAAGAGATTGGTCTCTAAATAGATGAAACTCTACCCTTAAATCAGGGGCCCTTTTATGACTTGTGGACTTCAACTCCCAGAATTCCTCAGCCAGCATGGGGGAACTATGGCCCCTTCATGACTGGTGGACTTCAACTCCCAGAATTCCTCAGTCAGCATGGGGGAATTATGGCCCCTTCATGACTTGGGGACTTTAACTCCCAGAATTCCTCAGTCAGCATGGGGGAATTATGGCCCCTTCATGACTTGTGGACTTCAACTCCCAGAATTGCTGGGTCAGCATAGGGGAACTATGACCCCTTCATCACTTGTGGACTTCAGCTCCCAGAATTCCTCAGCCAGCATTCCTGGCTGAGGAATTCTGGGAGTTGAAGTCCATAAGTCATAAAAGGGCCAAGTTAGAAGACCCCTGCCATAAAAAAAGCACTGGTTGGTGATACCAGCCCTGATCTCAATTGGCTATCCAGGATTTGCCGGAGTCTCCCCTTAATGCAGGCGATGTTGCTGCAGAAAAAGTTTCTGATAGCACGTTGAGCCGCGTGTTGAATTGTGTGCTCACAGGATGGCCGGAAACGTGTCCTGGCCCTAACTTCCAGAGTTTCTGGAAAAGGAAGCATGAGTTATCCACCTTTAAGGGTTTATTTTATGGGGCAGCAGGGTAGTCATCCTGACTTCACTGAGGACTAGAGTCCTTGATTCTCTGCATGAAGGACATCCAGGCATAGTCCGGATGAAGGCGCTCGTGCGTAGTTACCTCTGGTGGCTTGGGCTCGATAAAGAATTGAGGCCCAGGTCCACAGGTGCCTCATTTGCCAGCAGTCAAGGCCAGAAATGCCACATGCTCCTGTGCATAGATGGGAGACCCCACAAGCCCCTCAGTCGAGGATCCATATTGATTTTGCTGACCCCTTTCAGGGGCAACTCTTCCTCATTGTTGTGGACAGTCACTCCAAGTTGCTACAGGTCGTTCCAGTGTCCACTCTGACTACTGCCAGGACCATCCAGGTTCTGCACAGCACCTTTGCAACACATGGGCTCCCAGATGTCATAGTCTCAGACAATGGGGCTCAATTTACTTCTGCAGAATTTCAGTCCTTTTTAAGGGCAAATATGATTAGACATGCCACTTCAGCTCCCTTCCACCCAGCCTCTAACGGCCAAGCGGAACGCATGGTCAGACCCACCAAGGAATGCTTGAAGAGGATCACCCATGGCACCACAGGCTGGCTTTCCTACTCTGCCAACGCACAGCACCCTTCACTTCTACTGGCAAGAGCCCAGCTGAATTAAGAGGGGGGCGCCGTCTGATCACAAAGCTGGATCGCCTACATCCAGACAGGGTTGCTTCACAAGTGCCGCAGCCTAAGACACCGAGGCACTTGGTTTGGGCACACAACTATGGACTAGGGAGAATGTGGGTGGTAGCTGTGGTTTGCAAGGTGTCAGGGCCGCTCTCATACAAAGTGGCCCTGGAAGATGGTTGTGTGCTCCAGAGGCACATTGACCGGCTGCGTTGGAGGTTACCACGCCACTTTTCCGCTCCTGACTCTGCTCTGGGGAGGGGGTGGAGGAGGAACACGATTGCAATAATAATAATAATAGTAGTAAAGTTGGAAGGGACCTTGGAGGTCATCTAGTCCAACCCCCTGCTCGGGCAGGAAACCCTACACCATTTCGGACAAGTGGCTGTCCAGTCTCTTCTTAAAAACTTCCAGTGTTGGAGCATTTACTGCTTCTGGAGGCAAGCTGTTCCACTGATTAATTGTTCTCACTGTCAGGAAGTTTCTCCTTAGTTCTAGGTTGCTTCTCTCCTTGATTAGTTTCCACCCGTTGCTTCTTGTCCTGCCTTCAGGTGCTTTGGAAAATAGCTTAATTCCCTCTTCTTTATGGCAGCCCCTGAGATATTGGAACACTGCTATCATGTCCCCCCTTGTCCTTCTCTTCGTTAAACTAGACAGACCCAATTCCAGCAACCGTTCCTTATATGTTTTAGCCTCCAGTCCCCTAATCATCTTTATTGCTCTTCTCTGTACTCTTTCTAGAGTCTCAACATCTTTTTTACATCGTGGTGACCAAAACTGGATGCAGTATTCCAAGTGTGGCACCTGAGTATTCCAAGATTGTGCACCTGAGTCTGTCAGTGAAAGCGGGACATTGCGATCGCTGAACAGGGGCTTTGCCAACGAGGCTGCTCCTAACTCAGGCACTGCGCCCACGGGACATGGCTCTCAATGGGCTTTTCACGCCGCTCCTGCTTCAGGCATTGCGCCCACGGGACATTGTTCTCCATCGGCTTTTCACGCTGCTCCTGCTTTAGGCATTGCACCCATGGGACATTGCTCTCAATGGGCTTTTCACGTTGCTCCTGCTTCAGGCATTGCGCCCACGGGACATTGCTCTCCATCGGCTTTTCACGCCCATCCGGTGGATTCTACTCCACCACCGCAGGACTCTGGCTCAAGCTTACCGGAATAGGCCAGCCACAGGGCAATGGACAAAGGCTCGGGTCTACCGGAACAGGCCAGCCTGCTATTGTGCCTTTTGAATGTGTGTGATCTTTGAACCACAAACAATGCTTTGTAGTGTCAAAGAACCAGGGGGGAGGGGTGTAATGTATTGAGTTAAATTTATGAAGCAGGTAGCTGGAATCTGTGCAGGAACGGTTAGCAGACCACGTGACCTGCTAGCTAGACTTGCTGTCTACAAGGCTGATTATTATGCATTTGAGCGGGAGAATGCTGTACTCTCATTGGCTGACATCGCCCAGAGCTGAATATATAAATAGGGGTGGAGTAACACTTGTCAGTTTTTTTTTTACTTCAATAAAGAAGTACTTGTTTCTATCGCTGCCTCTTCAATGCTGAACCAAGCAGAAAGCAGAACAGTTATGTCCTGTGTTGGATTTTTGGGTGAGGAGTTGCTGGTTCTAGGGGTCTTTTTCTAATCCCATAAGCTCCAAGCTTCCTAGCTCCGATCTTTCTGAAAGGATTATCAAATCTGCATTTCTACAGAGCTGGTTTCTGCTTGGGGCAGAGAGACTGGGGGCGGGGGGGGGAGTTGTTTCTGCCTACGATTTTCTCCGTTATTCCTTTGGGGAAGTATAATATTCTGCCTTTTTAATATTCCCCAAAATATTTCTTTCTCTGGGTGACTTTGGGCCTCTCTCTCTTTCCCTCCCTCCCTCCCTCCCTCCCTCCCTCTCCTTCCCTCCCTCTCCCTCCCTCCCTCCCTTCCTCCCTCCTTCCCTTCCTTCCTCCTTCCCTCCATCCCTCTCCCTCTCTCTCCCTCCCTCCTTCTCTCTCTCCATCCCTCTCTCTCTTCCTCCCTACCTCCTTCCCTCCCTCCCTCTCTCTCCCTCCCTCTCTCTTTCTGCCTCCCTCCCTCTCTCTCCCCCCCTCTCTCTTTCGCTCTCAGGGTGCTGTTGGGGGGAAAATAGAAGGAGGAAAGTGGGGTTGGATATGTTCACCACCTTGGACTTGGATTGGATTGGATTGGATTGAGCTGAATCTTTTATTTGGCCAAGTGTGATTAGACACACAAGGAAATTGTCTCCGGTGCAGAAGCGCTCAGTGTACATGCAAAGCAACATAATCCTTATCGTCATCATAACACCAGTAAAAGTGGGCGGGAGTAATTAATCCTGGATATAAATAAAATAAATAAATAAGAAATGGACAAGTATGCTAAATGCCTTTGATCTTCCAGCTGGTGAAGACGGCCGATTTGGATCCATCCAAGAACTATGTCTTCGGCTGTCATCCTCACGGCATCTTGCCGGCTGGTAGCTTCATTAATTTCTGCACCGAAGCCACCGGCTTTTCCAAACACTTCCCAGGCCTGAAGCCTCACCCGACGATGTTGAGTATGTTGTTTCGAGCCCCTTTTTTCCGGGATTACGTGATGAGTTTAGGTAAGCCGACTTGGAAGGGATTTCTGATTCATTGGGAAACTTTTGGAAGAGCAAAATCAATCAGTCAATCAGAATAGAGCTGGAAGGGACCTTGGAGGTCTTCTAGTCCAGCCCCCTGCTCAAGCAAGAGACCCTATATCAGGGGTAGGTAACCTTGGGTCTTTTATGACTCGTGGACTTCAACTCCCAGAATTCCTCAGCCAGCCATGTTGGGATTTGAAGTCCACAAGTCATAAAAGAGCCAAGGTTGCCTACTCCTGCCCTATACCATTTCAGACAAATGACTGTCCATTCTTTAAAATCTCCAGTGATGAAGCACCTACAATTTCTGGAGGCAACTCGTTCCACTGGTTGATTGTTCTAACTATCAGGAAGTTTCTCCTTAATTCCAGGTTGCTTCTCTCCTTGATTAGTTTCCATCCGTTGCTTTTTGTCTTGTCTTCTGGTGCTTTGGAAAATAAATTGATCCTCTCCTCCTTGTAGCAGCCCCTCAAATACTGGAATGCTGCTATCATGCCCCCCCCAGTCCTTCTTTCCTCTAGACCAGGGGTAACCAACCCAAAACACTCAAAGAGCCACGTGGACCTGTTTCCCACCGAAAACAAAACACTGGGAGACGCAAAACCCTTTTGATATCTAAAATGAAGATAATGCAGCGTTATTTTCATTTTAGATGTCCAAAGGGTCTCTCTCTGTGTGTGTCTCTGTCTCTCTCTCCCTCCCTCCCTCTCTCACTTTCTGCCCTTGGTCTGCTAGTCCTCTTCCCCCCTCTCCCTCCCCCTCTCTCTCCCTCTCTCCAATCTTCTGCTCACGTGGCAAGCTGGCTTCAAGCTGTTCTCCAACAAGCTCAGGGGTAGGCAACCTTGGCTCTTTTATGACTCATGGACTTCAACTCCCAGAATTCCTGAGTCAGCATAGGTGGGCTAGCTAGCTCTCTCCTGCCCTTCCTGCTTCCTGCTTCCTGCTTCCTGCTTCCTGCAGAGATGCAGCCAAGGCAGGAGCCCCGCCCAGTAAGCTCTTTTTTTTCAACACACACACACACACACATGGGGGGGGGAAGCGTAAGTGCCTCTCTCTGTCTCTGTCTCTCTCTATAAATGGCAGAGGAGGCTGGGAGCTGCAGGGGAAGGCTCAAAAAGCCACATGCAGCTCTGGAGCCGCAGGTTGCCGACCTGTGCCCTAGACTGGCCATACCCAAGTCCTGCATCTGTTCTTCATATGTTTTTGTATCCAGGCCTTTAGGTGATCGTCCACTAGAACTTCAAGGACTCCGAGCTTCTTGAAAGCTTTTTCCCTTTTAGGGAATGCTGGAGATCCTTTGGGAATTTGGCCAGATTTTGCTCTGGCGGAAAGGTGGGAAAAAGTCTTCTTGGAGAAAATTGGATTTCATCCCATTTACAGATTGTCCTTGACTCCTTATGATTCATTTAGTGACTGTTCAAAGATACAACAGCACTGAAAAAAGGGACTTAAGACCTGCTTTTTACACAGCATTTCCGTGGGTCACGTGATCAAAATTCGGACACTTGGAAACTGACTCTTATTTACGACGGTTGCAGTGTCCCAGGGTCATGTGATCCCCTTTTGCAACCTCTTGCAGCCAAGCCAAGTCAAAGGGGGAAGCCAAATTGGAGCACTTTAGAACTGCAGTGATTCGCTTAACAAATGTGGCAAAAATGGGGCTCAGTTGAGGTCGTAAGTTGATGACTCTCTGTATTGGTGACCTGAATGGACAAGAAGGAGGAAATTGTGTGTCTTCTCTCCAGAAGTTGCGGGTGCTCCAATACTGGAGGTTTTCAAGAAGAGACTGGACAGTCATTTGTCTGAAATAGTAGGGTCCCCCGCTTGAGCAGGGGGCTGGACTAGAAGACCTCCAAGGTGCCTTCCAGCTCTGTTATTCCCTGTTAAGGCTATTTAGTGTGTGTGTGTTTGTGTGTGTGTGTGTTGTATGGGGCTTTAATGTTCTTCTTTTTCCTGCTTTGCTTCACCCAGGTTTAATTCCCTCGGACAAGGAATCTGTTTCCTATGTCTTGAGGAAAAAGGAAGGTGGGAATATTGTAATCCTATCTGTGGGAGGGGCTAAGGAAGCCCTACACGCCCATCCCGGAGCTTACACCCTGGTGTTAGAGAACCGCAAGGGCTTCGTTCGGCTGGCCATAGAGAACAGGTAAGTAGGAACAGTTTCTGGCGGGTCCTGATCTTCTTGTACAATGTACATCACATGCAGTAGTGGGATTCACCTGGTTTGCACTACTTCGGCAGAACCGGTCGCTAATTTTTTGTTGCCCAGGCCCAAAATGGACTTCCGGAAGCGGCATCCACACAGAGAACTGGCTGTTCACCTATTTGAATCCCACCACTGATCACATGAAGTATTACCATGTTTCCCTTCAATATTCAAAGCTTGAGAAAGAGTGCTCAAATCCATTATTTGCAGCCATCCAGCCTTCCTCGGTTACCTCAACCTGATTGATTCCATCTCTCCTTCTGGTTCCTCTCGGTTCCTAGCACACCGCTCGTCCCCGTGTTCTCTTTCGGAGAGAATGAACTGTATGATCAGATCAAAAACCCCAAAGGATCCTGGGTGAGGTGGACACAAGACCATTTGCAGAAGATCATGGGATTCTCCCTGCCTCTCTTCTATGCCAGAGGGATCTTCCAGTACACCTTTGGGTTTCTTCCATACCGGAAGCCAATCTTTACCGTGGGTAAGTCCATGTTTCTTCTGTGGCATCCAGAAATGAGAGGGAAGTAAAACAAGGAAGGCGAGTTGGCAAAGAAAGAAAGCTAGAATAAGGCTGAAGAAAATTGGGGTTTTGACTTATCAGTGAGAATTAAAATAGAACATACTCAAATAGACAAGATGTGTACTTTGAATACTAGATTTTGTCATGAGCTGAGATAAATAAAGCTTTGGTCATTTAAAATTTGGAAGTATAAATATTAAAATTTAAATTTGAACATTGGTTTGCTTATAAAGGTTGAATATAAAAGTAATTAAGATATATGTAAGCTAAAACTCTGTTGATAAATGTAATAAAAATGTTTTTACTTAGCTGCTATAGTAAAAATTACTAGCTTAAATATGAGATAGTAGACACCAAGAGAAAAAGAGAGGAAGTATTTAATGTTGACATAAGAGAAATTTTGATTACTAAATTTAAAACATTTGGAAATTAATAGAAAATAAGAATGTTATACTGTATTATTAATTAGTTGATGTAAGATGGTGAGAAATAAAATATATTCAAATGGATAAGACGTGTATCCTGAACATTAGCTTTTGGGATGAATTGGGATAAAGGGAACTGTGGTTATTTAAAACTTGGAAAGTATAAACATTAAATGCTAAATTTAAATATTAATGGGAAACTAAAAATTGGGAAAAACTAATTAGGACATTGATAGTCTATAAAGATTGAATGTTAAAATAACTAGGATAGGTATAAACTAAAAATTATTGATAAATGTAAGAAAGTTATTTTTATTTACTTGATATAATAAGAATTGTATTAGTTTAAATATGAGACAGTAAACACAAAGGGAAAAAGAGAGGAAATATTTAATGTAATAGTTTGAGACGTGTACTAAAGATATTTGTGTGTTATTGAATTATCGATTAATTCAGCCGCCATGTTGCTTTTTAAATATTTAAATGCAAAACTAGAAAATCAATAAAACTTAAAAAAAAAAAAAACAAAGGATCTGCTGGATGCATTCTTCCTTCTTTGAGGATTGTTTGAGGTTTCCTCTTATTAGCCTTCCAAGAGAGGAAACACAACCGGATATGCTAATGCAACGTTACAGAAAGTCCTCGACTTATGACAATTGGGCCCGACATTTCTGTCGCTGGGACATTTGTTCAGTGAGTGTTAGCCCATTTTACAACATTTCTTACCACCCTCTTTAAGTGGATCACTGCAATTGTTAAGTTAAATCTCACGGTTGTTAAGTGGATCTGGCTTCCCCCTTGACTCTGCGTGTCAAAAGGTTGCAAAAAAAGGGATCACGTGTCATCCCGGGACGCTGCAACTGTTGTAAGTACATGCCAGTTGCCAAGCCTCTGAACGTGGACCATGTGACCGTGTGGAGGCTGCAACGGTCATACGTGTGAAAATTGGTCTAAGTCTCTTTTTTCAGTGCCATTGTAACTTTGAATGGTCACTAAACGAACTGTTGCAAGTCAAGGACTATGTGTAGTGCATTTTAAACAATGTCTATAAATTGCCTAAAGTCACCTTTGGTGAAATGGGTGGCACACAAGTTTAAATAAAATAAAATAATAAAATGAAGTAATAAAATAAAATAAAGTCAAGTCAAATAAAATAAAGAATAGAGTAGAATAGAATAGAATAAAATAAAATCAAGTCAAATAAAGGAATAGAATAGAATAATAATAGAATAATAATATAATACAATAGAATAGAATAATAATAGAATAGAATAGATAAATTAAATTAAATTAAATTAAATTATTAAACTATTATTTCTCCTGTTTGATCCCTCCAGTGGGAAAACCCATTCAGGTGGAGAAGAAACACAATCCCAGCCAAGATGAAGTTGATGAGCTCCATAAGAGATACCTGGAGGCGCTCTGCATACTGTTTGAGGAGCATAAATTGAAGTACAACGTGTCAGAAGACACGCATCTCTCTTTCGTATGAGACACGAAAAACCACAAACTTTGACACTGGCGACAAAGATCTGAAAACATCGAAGCCGCAAGAGACAAGCAAATCTTCCATGGAGATATATTCCTTTTGGGGCCAATGGACAAATCGTTGGAAAAAATAAAACCTCACAGGTTGAAACGAGGGTCTTTGGCGCTCTCTGAGCTTGGTGGTTTTCTTGCAAATATTTCATTACCCAACTAGGGAACATCGTCAGTGCCAATAGTGGGTGGGGCTGATGATATTACCTAGTTTGGTAATGAAACATCTGGAAGAAAACCACTAAGCTTTCAAAGCACCAAGCAATCCACAATTTAAGCTTGAGCTATAGATATTCTCGTCTATCAGTTACCAAATTATCTCAATGCACACATAACAACACTAGACCCAGCATGAGTAACAAGGTTATTGTAACCAGAGCTGATAAGGATTTGGTGTGCTGGAGAACGGGAGGGGAAGCCCATGCTTCAAACTAATTGGGGAATGTGATTTATGATGGCTAATTGGAGGAGGGAATTGTGCTTGGATACTATGCACTCAGGGGAGGGGAATTTAGGTTTTGGCTTCAATTATGTTAGTGCCGATGCAATGCTATTCAAAATAAAGATTTGTTAAGGTAAACTATGCCTCGAAGTTTTTGAAGAGTTTCATCTGTCGGAACCATGACAAAAAGATGGTGGAATCAATGGAATTGGCAGAGATGGGGAAAATTGGTAGTTTTGGTTTTATGAGGGTGAGCAATGTGGCCCCTTTACGACCTGTGGACTTCAACTCCCAGAATTCCCGAGCCAGCCAGGAAATTCTGGCTCAGGAATTCTGGGAGTTGAAGTCTACAGGTCGTAAAGGGGCTAGAGTTGACCCACCCCTGGATTAGAGAAAAGATTCATTTTAATGCTGATTGGACTTTCTGCGTGAAACAGGGGGGGAAATGAAATTACGAAATATGCATTTGATGATTAGATAGAATAGAAAACAAAAATGAAAGCTATGTTGTAAATTTAGATTAAATTTACGTATGTGTTTTGGAAAAAAAGTTGGATTTTTGGGGGGGGTATATTTCTGTATAGTTCTGCACTTTTGTCTTTGTAATCTCTTTCGTTCTTTGCTCCCCCACCCGCTTTTCTCTCTTAATTATTGGTTCCTGTTAATTTTTATCTCGCTCATTTAAAACAGGGGTCTTCAAACTTGGCCCTTTTATAACTTGTGGACTTCAACTCCCAGAATTCCTCAGCCAGTGTGCCTCAAGATGTATGGACTTCAGGTCCCAGAATTCCATGTGGTATCGCTTCAAGAATATTGGGAGTTGAAGTCCACATATCTTCAAGTTACCAGGTTGAAAAACACCGGTCTAATTGTTTGAAGATCATGGCTTCTACCTTTGTAATATTTGATTACAGGATCAATAATTTGGATTATTAATTAATTTAATTTAGAATATTGCAGACTTTTAAAATGAATGAACTAGTTATGTGGTAACCGCTAAAGGAAGCAAGGTTATTATCCATTGATAGGATTAAGTGAATGGTCCTAACTTAATGAATATTGATTCCCAAGGTCCCTTTTTTTCTCCTGCCTTGCGTGAAGAAGGAAATTTGGCTGGAAACACGATTCCATCTTTCTATAGAAGGGGTCGACCTATTTTTCCACAGCACCTGAAGGCAGGACAAGAAGCAACGAATGAAAACCCATCAAGGAGAGAAGCAATCTGGAACTCAGGAGAAATTTCCTGACAGGGAGAAGAATTAACCGGAAGAGATTGGACAATTACATCATCATCATCATCATCATCATCATTATCATCATCATCGAAGAAAGAGACCGAGGGACTAATTCTGGCTGCACAAGACCAAGCCTTAAGGACAAATGCATACAAAGTCAAAATTGAGAAGACAGCAACAGACAGTAAGTGCCGCCTATGCAAAGAAGCTGAAGAAACAGTGGACCACTTGGTAAGCTGTTGCAAGAAGATCGCACAGACTGACTACAAGCAGCGGCATGACAAAGTAGCAACAATAGTGCATTGCAAGATCTGCAAGAAATATCATTTGCTTGTAAGCAAGAACTGATGGGATCATAAAATAGAGAAAGTGATAGAAAATGATAAAATTAAACTGCTCTGGGACTTCAGAATTCAAACAGACAAGCACCTGCAGCATAACACCCCGGACTTAACAATTGTCGATAAGAAAGACAAAAAAGTCTGGATAGTGGACGTGGCAGTGCCTGGAGACAGCAGAATAGACAAGAAAGAACTGGAGAAGATAACAAAATACAAAGACCTACAAATAGAAATAGAAAGAGTGTGGCAAAGGCAAACAAGAGTAGTTCCAATAGTAATAGGCAACTTGGGTGCAATTCCAAAACAACTGGAGCACCACCGGAACACCATTGGCATTGACAAATTCGCCATTAGTCAATTGCAAAAGGCAGCCTTACTAGGAACTGCTTCCATCCTGCGACGATATCTGCAATAACATCAAACATCCACATCTGCCTATCCCAGGTCCTAGGTAAGGACTTGATAGGTAGACAAAATGCCAAATCCAGTCTGAACATCTGGCTGACTGTGCGATGACCCATTATAATAATAAAGTTGGAAGGGACATTGGAGGTCATCTAGTCCAACCCCTGCTCAGACAGGAAACCCTATAACAGTGGTGGTGAACCTTTTAGAGACCGAGTGCCCCAAAACTTTTTGGGCAGTTGCAACATTACTGCTGGCTCATCTTTAAGTGATTGTCCACTAGGACTCCTAGATCCCTCTCACAGTTCCTACTGTAGAGCAAGGTATCTCCTATACTATACCCCTGCACATTTGGTTTATGTTACCTAAATGTAGAACCTTACTTTTTTCACCATTGATATTTCATTTTGTTAGATAGCGCCCAGTGTTCAAGTCTGTCCAGATCCTCCTGTATCCTAAGCCTGTCTTCTGGAGTGTTGGCTATTCCGGCCAGCTTCGTGTCGTCTGCAAATTTGATCCGTTCCCCATCTATCCCCTCGTCCAGATCGTTGATGAAGATGTTGAAGAGCACTGGGCCCAGAACAGAGCCCTGGGGCACCTCACTACACACTTCCCTCCATGTAGATGCGGTGACCACGGGGATGATGCAACTATTGTCATGTGTGAAAAACGGTCATAAGTCGCTTCGGTGCTGTTGTAACTTTGGATGGTCAGTAAACGAACTGCTGTAAGTCAAGGACATTAATTTTTCTAGTCTGGTTCTCCATCGGGCAGAGAACATCCTTCTGCAAGGTAAGGAAGGAAATAAACGTGGCAAAGGTTTCATGTGGGTGGCTTTTTTTTTTTAGTTAGGACTAAGTGGTGTCTGGGTGTGTAAAAGCCCTGCCTCTCCTTGCACAATTCTGCAGAGTGCAAGTAATGGCCTTTCACCCATCACTGCTGGATGTCTTCAGATTGGGAAATCAGGCAATCTGGAACATTCTCTCGTGGAAGAAAGATACGCCAGATGGAAAAAATCGGCTTCAGAGTTTCTGCCGTCCCCCTAATAAGGCAGGCTCTCAAACCAGCATTCAAATATTTTAAATTATTTGAGGATTCTGACCATACGGCGGGAAGAAGCATTGGAAAAACGGGAGAGCCAGCACAGCAGAAGACTCTAACCCAGAAATGGCTCCTTAAATGGGTGACGGATCCCAGCAGGCCATAGTGGTTAATGGGCTGGTCTAGTGGTTAAGGGGCTGGTCTAGAAACTGGGAGTCAGGGAGTTCTAGTCCTGACTTAGGAATGAAAGCTGGCTGGGTGACTTTGGCCAGTCACCAGGAGAAGGTGAGGTCTAGTCCTGCCTGAGGAGATATGAAAGCCAATTGGGAGACTTTGAGCTAGTCCTTCTATCTCCCAGCCTATCCCACCTCACAGGATTGTTGTTATCGGGGGGGGGGGGAGAAAGAAGGAATATTATGCATGTTTGCCACTTTGTATTACATATAAACTAATAAAGGTGGGTTAAAAAACAATCTCATAAACCCACGAAGAGGGGTGCAGCATGCTTTCCAATGCTCCATTGGCTCTTTCCCAAGAGGAGGAGGTGCACCAGAAGGAAGATGGGTCCCTTCCAACTTCTCTTGAACGTTTCTACTGCTTTTGGGTGAGGTGGCTGAGACGTAACAGAGAAGCAAGAATTTATGACCCAGCCCTACACACTGAACCGGTCCAGAGTGCCAAAAGGGGCCGGGTTTCCTACAGATTTCCACATTAATTATTGTAATTACACCCAGCACCGTGTTCCTCCTGGGCGGGCAGAGGCTACAGACTTTTCCCCTTCCTCCCACAACCAGCACCACAACGTTGGGTCAGCGTCTTCAGTCCGAAGAGGGTGGAAACGGGCTCGGCTGCTAGGATGAAGATTGAATTTGCTCCTCTCCACATCCCGTGGGAGAGACGGCTTCAGACGGCTTCCGTGCTTCAATGGCTCATCAGTTTTTTGTGCATGGGTAAAAAAAAAAAGGTTATTCCTAATTAAGGGGACGTTTTGAAGGATATGGATGTTGCTGGGGGGGGGGGGAAGGAAGGGAGGGGGCTGTCTTTTAAGGCAGAGGTCCCCAACCTTTTGAGCACCAGGGACCAGTTCCATGGAGAGAGGTTTTTCCGTGGACCGGAGGGTGTGTGTTCTTGTGTGCTGCCTACATTCCACATATGGGGCTTTGCTTGTTTGTGCGGACCTGTTGCTGGAATGCCACGGTCTGGTACCGGAACACGGACCGGGGATTAGGGACCCCTGTTTTAAGGGGTTGCCAGGAAAATCTCCACCGGTGGCTGCATTGCGCATCAAAACAGAGAACATTTTGCAGAAATAAGACTCTGAGATGGACAGGGATCCGTTTTGCAAGCTCCTTCAGGCAGGGATCTACCTTTCTTTTTTGTTGGCCTCGACTTACAACAATTCATTTAGTGACCAACGTCACAAGGGCACTGGAAAAAGTGTCTTATGACTATTTTTTCAAGCTGACAACCGTCGCAGCAGTCCCACGGTCAGCTGATCAAAATTCGGACGTTTGGCAACTGGTTCATATTTATGATGGTCGCAGCATCCTGGGGGAATCACGTGATCCCCTTTTGTGACCTTCTGACAAGCAAAGTCAATTTGGGAAGCCGGATTCACTATACAACCATGTGGCTCTCCTTGATTAGTTTCCTGGATGAAACTAATCAAGGAGGGAAGCAATCTGGAACTAACGAGAAATTTCCTGACAGTGAGAACAATTATTCACCAGAATGACTTTTCTCCATAAATCGTAGGTGGTCCATCCCTGGAAGTTTTGAAGGAGGGATTGGACAGTGTTTCTCTGGAATGGGATAAGGTCTCCTGCCTGAGTAGGGGGTAGGACTAGAAGACCTCCAAGGTCCCTTCCAACTCTCTGTTATTCTGTATTCTAAATTGAATCATGGGAGGCAAGAAAAAAAAATCTGCATTTCTACTCACCACCAGCACTTATTTGATTTACCAAAAGAGAAATTCTGCGCAAAAGTTTTTTTCAGGGGCTAGGACAGAGGTAGGCAACCTTGGCTCTTTTATGACATGTGGACTTCAACTCCCAGAATTCCTCAGCCAGTATGAGGGAACTATGGCCCCTTCATGACTCGTGGACTTTAACTCCCAGAATTCCTCAGCCAGCATGGGGGAACTATGGCTCCTTTATGACTCGTGGACTTCAACTCCCAGAATTCCTCAGCCAGCGTGGCTCAGCTTGGAAACCTCCCCCTTTCCCCTCAGGATGGCTGGCTCAGGAATTCTGGGAGTTGAAGTCCACGAGCCATAAAAGAGCCAAGGTTGCCTACCCCTGGACTGGACAGTCACTTGTCTGAAATAGAATAGGGCAGTGATGGCAAACCTTTTAGAGACCAAGTGCCAAAAACTGGCCCCGCCCCACTCCATCCCCTGCTGTGCCCCACTCCACCTCTGCCCCACCCAATTCTCCCACTGCCCTGCCCCCACTCCGCCCCACCCTGCCTGCCTGCAAGGCCACTCACCGCCTCCAGGGCCCGTTGCAAATCGCCCAGGCAGCCCAGCAGTGCCATTGCAGCCATGCCCTCTGCCCGCGCCCCGCAACATCAACTGTGCATGTTGGGGCGTGAGGGCAGAGTCTTGTATACACTGCCTGGCTGCCATGTCCTTGGCTGCAACTCTCCTCCAAGGGGATTCCTGGTGAGGAGGGGATCATGGAGGGAGGCAAGGCGGGGCAACGGAACGTGTGCCCACAGACAGGGCTCCGAATGCCGCCTCTGGCGCCTGTGCCATAGGTTCGCCACCGCTGGAATAGGGAGCAGGGGGCTGGACTAGAAGACCTCCAAGGTCCCTTCCAGCTCTGTTATTCCTGATTAGGGAAACGAACGCGTTAACGTGAAAGACCCCTAACAATTCTCCCTTTTCTTCCTCCAGCTCAGTGCTCCATTGCCCTCTTCATCCTCCTCCTCTTCACACGCTTCTGGCTGATCAGCGCCCTCTATGCTGTCTGGTGGGCGTTCGACTGGGACACCCCGAGCAAAGGTGGGCGGCGCTCCCACCGGGTGCGGAATTCGGTCGTCTGGCGATACGTGAAAGATTATTTCCCGATCACGGTACGTGTCCCCCTAGAGGGAAGGAGTATAATGGCATGGGAGAAAGACCTTGGGAGACGGGGACGAAGAGATGCTGCTTAGGGAACGAGCGGATAAGAGGCAGCAGAGCCTCCAGCTGCATAACGGGTGGAGAAAGAGGCTGTCAAGGGGATGACGGGAGATTTATACAAACCATCCTTGACTTACAACCATTCAGTTAGTGACCGTTTGAGGTTACAGCGGACCTGAAAAAAGTGATTTTGGGGTAAAAAATCAATGGGGTAAAACTCAATCACTGTCATTTAACGGATAAATGATGATTGTATTTTATGATTATGATCATGATTTATCGCTTGTTGCTTGCATGTGCACTGAGAGATGATGCAGCAGAGACAAATTCCTTGTGTTTCCCATCACACTTGGCCAATAAAAAATTCTCTTCTCCTCTCCTCTCCTCTCCTCTCCTCCTCCTCCTCCTCCTCCTCCTCCTCCTCCTCCTCCTCCTCCTCCTCCTCCTCCTCCTCCTCCTCCTCCTCCTCCTCCTCTTCCCTTCCCTTCGCTCCCATGCCATGCCATGCCATTCCATTCTTTCCCATTATTCTGTATTCTATTCTATTCTCTTCTGTTCTGTTCAGCCATTTGTCTGAAATGGTACAGGGTTTTCTGCCTGAGCAGGGGGTTGGACTAGATGACCTCCAAGGTCCCTTCCAGCTCTATTACTCTATTCTATTCTGTTCTGTTGTGTTATGTTCTGTTGTGTTCCGTTCTGTTCTGTTCTGTTCTACTCTGTTCCGTTCCATTCTGTTCTATTTCTATTCCATTCAGTAGTGGGATTCAAATATGTGAACAACTGGTTCTCTGTGTAGATGCCACTTCTGGAACTCCATTCTGGGCCTGGGCAACAAAAAATTAGCTACGGTTCTGCCAAAGTGGTGTGAACTGGCTGAATCCCCCCACTGATTCCATTCCATATTTTCTTTTCTTTTCTATTCTGTTCTGTTCTATTCTGTTCTGTTCTGTTCTATCCCATCCCATCCCATCCCATCCCACCTTCTATTCTATTCTATTCTATTCTATTCTATTCTATTCTATTCTATTCTATTCCATTCTATTCTATTCTATTCTTAGCAATGGAAATTTTGGGCTCAATTGTGGTGTATCACAATTTCATGTAGATATTTCCTCAGCCCTCCTTCTGACCCCCACAATATACAGGCCTCTGATGGGAGGTAGGCTGGTTGCAATGTTTTTTTTCCTGCAGTCCTATCTATCTGACGGAGTCTGTGCCTGCCTGGTTTGACTGTTGTACCAAACTGTACCAATCTATGGAGATTCTCAGTCATCCAGGTCATAGTTATCCCAAAGATGTTTTATTTTTTTTCATGAGGCAAGTGGACTTTCTTGTTTTTCTTTGACGACAAAGCTGAAGAAGCTTCTTGGATGAGTAGCGAAACGTCTTCAAAGAAAAACCAGTATGTCGAATGGCCTTGTGGAAAAAAAAAAAGAATCTTTCAGACAGATGATAATTTTACGTCAAGACATTGATATAAAATTTGCCAAATTGAAGAGGATCACCCATGGCACCACAGGCTGGCAGATTTCCTACTCTGCCAATGCACAGCGCCCTGCACTTCTACTGGAGATGGGGGCGCCGTCTGATCACAAAGCTGGATTGCCTACATCCAGACAGGGTTGCTTCACAAGTGCCGCAGCCTAAGAAACCGAGGCACTTGCAAGTGAGTAATCCGGTTTGGGCACGCAACTATGGACCAGGGGCACTGTGGGTGGTAGCTGTGGTTTGCAAGGTGTCAGAGCCGCTCTCATACAAAGTGGCCCTGGAAGATGGTCGTGTGCTCTGCAGGCACATTGACCGGCTGCATTAGATGTTACCACGCCACTTTTCCACTCCTGACTCTGCTCTGGGGAGGGGGTGGAGGAGGAACACGATTGCGATTGTGCATCTGAGTCTGTCAGTGAAAGCGGGACATTGCGATCGCTGAACAGGGGCTTTGCCAACGAGGCTGCTCCTAACTCAGGCACTGCGCCCACGGGACATGGCTCTCAATGGGCTTTTCACGCTGCTCCTGCTTCAGGCATTGCGCCCACGGGACATTGTTCTCCATCGGCTTTTCACGCCGATCCGGTGGATTCTAATCCACCACCGCAGGACTCTGGCTCAGGCTTACCGGAATAGGCCAGCCACAAGGCAATGGACAAAGGCTCGGGTCTACCGGAACAGGCCAGCCTGCTATTGTGCCTTTTGAATGTGTGTGATCTTTGAACCACAAACAATGCTTTGTAGTGTCAAAGAACCAGGGGGGAGGGGTGTAATGTATTGAGTTAAATTTATGAAGCAGGTGGCTGGAATCTGTGCAGGAACGGTTAGCAGACCACGTGGCCTGCTAGCTAGACTTGCTGTCTACAAGGCTGATTATTATGCATTTGAACCGGAGAATGCTGTACTCTCATTGGCTGATATCGCCCAGAGCTGAATATATAAATAGGGGTGGAGTAAAGCTTGTCAGTTTTTTTTTTTTACCAATAAAGAAGTACTTGTTTCTATTTCTGCCTCTTCAATGCTGAACCAAGCAGAAAACAGAACAGTTATGTCCTGTGTTGGATTTTTGGGTGAGGAGTTGCTGGTTCTAGGGGTCTTTTTCTAATCCCATAAGCTCCAAGCTTCCTAGCTCCGATCTTTCTGAAAGGATTATCAAATCTGCATTTCTACAGAGCTGGTTTCTGCTTGGGGCAGAGAGACTGGGGGCGGGGGGGGGAGTTGTTTCTGCCTAAGATTTTCTCCGTTATTCCTTTGGGGAAGTATAATATTCTGCCTTTTTAATATTCCCCAAAATATTTCTTTCTCTGGGTGACTTTGGGCCTCTCTCTCTTTCCCTCCCTCCCTCCCTCCCTCCCTCCCTCTCCTTCCCTCCCTCTCCCTCCCTCCCTCTCTTCCTCCCTCCTTCCCTTCCTTCCTCCTTCCCTCCATCCCTCTCCCTCTCTCTCCCTCCCTCCTTCTCTCTCTCCATCCCTCTCTCTCTTCCTCCCTACCTCCTTCCCTCCCTCCCTCTCTCTCCCTCCCTCTCTCTTTCTGCCTCCCTCCCTCTCTCTCCCTCCCTCTCTCTCCCCCCCCTCTCTTTCGCTCTCAGGGTGCTGTTGGGGGGAAAATAGAAGGAGGAAAGTGGGGTTGGATATGTTCACCACCTTGGAATTGGATTGGATTTGAATTGAGCTGAATCCTTTATTTGGCCATGTGTGATTAGACACACAAGGAAATTGTCCCCAGTGCAGAAGCACTCAGTGTACATGCAAAGCAACAGATTCCTTATCATCATAACACCAGTAAAAGGGGGGGAGTAATTAATTCTGGATATAAATAAAATAAATAAATAAGAATGGACAAGTATGCTAAATGCCTTTGGTCTTCCAGCTGGTGAAGACGGCAGATTTGGATCCATCCAAGAACTACATCTTCGGCTGTCATCCTCATGGCGTCATGTCGATTGGCGGCATCATTAATTTCACCACGGAAGCCACCGGCTTTTCCAAACATTTCCCAGGCCTGAAGCCTCACCTGATGACGTTGAGTGTGCTTTTCCGAGCCCCCTTTTTCCGGGATTACGTGATGAGTTTAGGTAAGCCGACTTGGAAGGGATTTCTGATTCATTGGGAAACTTTTGGAAGAGCAAAATCAATCAGTCAATCAGAATAGAGCTGGAAGGGACCTTGGAGGTCTTCTAGTCCAGCCCCCTGCTCAAGCAGGAGACCCTATATCAGGGGTAGGCAACCTTGGGTCTTTTATGACTCGTAGACTTCAACTCCCAGAATTCCTGAGCCAGCCATGTTGGCTCAGGAATTCTGGGAGCTGAAGTCCACAAGTCATAACAGAGCCAAGGTTGCCTACCCCTGGCCTATACCTTTTCAGACAAATGGCTGTCCAGTCCATTCTTAAAAACTTCCAGTGATGAAGCACCCACAATTTCTGTAGGCACCTCGTTCCACTGGTTGATTGTTCTCACTGTCAGGAAGTTTCTCCTTAATTCCAGGTTGCTTCTCTCCTTGATTAGTTTCCATCCGTTGCTTTTTGTCTTGTCTTCTGGTGCTTTAGAAAATAAATTGATCCTCTCCTCCTTGTAGCAGCCCCTCAAATACTGGAATGCTGCTATCATGCCCCCCCCCCCAGTCCTTTTCTCTAGACCAGGGGTAGGCAACCCAAAACACTCAAAGAGCCACTTGGACCTGTTTTCCACCAAAAACAAAACACTGGGAGCCGCAAAACCCTTTTGATATCTAAAATGAAGATAACACTGCATATATCCTTTTTTTACCTTTAATATATATATTTTAAAGGTAAAAAAAGGATATATGCAGTGTTATCTTCATTTTAGATGTCAAAAGGGTCTCTCTCTCTGTCTCTCCTTCCCTCCCTCCCTCTTTCTTTCTGCCCTTGGTCTGCCAGACCTCTTCCCTCTCTCTCCCTCTCCTTCTCTCTCTCTCTTCCCCCCTCTCTCCAATCTGCTGCTCACCTGGCAAGTTGGCTTCAAGCTGTTCTCCAATAAGCTCAGGGGTAGGCAACCTCGGCTTTTTTATGGAGTTCAACTCCCAGAATTCCTGAGTCAGCATAGCTGGGCTAGCTAGCTCTCTCCTGCCCTTCCTGCCTCCTGCTTCCTGCAGAGATGCAGCCAAAGCAGGAGCCCCACCCAGTAAGCTCTCTTTTTTCAAGAGAGAGAGAGAGAGAGAGAGAGAGAGAGAGAGAGAGAGAGAGAGAGAGAGAGAGAGAGAGAGAGAGAGAGAGAGAGAGAGAGAGGGTGGGGAAGTGTAAGTGCCTCTCTCTGTCTCTGTGTCTCTCTGCAAATGGCAGAGGAGGCTGGGAGCCACAGGGGAAGGCTCAAAAAGCAGCATGCGGCTCCGGAGCTGCAGGTTGCCGACCTGTGCCCTAGACTGGCCATATCCATCTTGAAAGCTTTTTCCCTTTTAGGGAATGCTGGAGATCCTGTGGGAATTTGGCCAGATTTTGCTCTGGCGGAAAGGTGGGGAAAAGTCTTCTTGGAGAAAATTGGATTTCATCCCATTTACAGATTGTCCTTGACTCCTTACGATTCATTTCGTGACTGTTCAAAGATACAACAGCACTGAAAAAAGGGACTTAGGTCCGCTTTTTACACTTACGACCCTCGCAGCATCTCCATGGGTCATGTGATCAAAATTTGGACGCTTAGCAACTGACTCCTATATACGACGGTTGCAGTGTCCCAGGGTCATGTGATCCCTTTTGCAACCTCTTGCAGCCAAGCCAAATCAAAGGGAGAAGCCAAATTGGAGCACTTTAGAACTGCAGTGATTCGCTTAACAAATGTGGCAAAAATGGGGCTCAGTTGAGGTCGTAAGTTGATGACTCTCTGTATTGGTGACCTGAATGGACAAGAAGGAGGAAATTGTATGTCTTCCCTCCAGAAGTTGCGGGTGCTCCAACACTGGAGGTTTTCAAGAAGAGACTGGACAGCCATTTGTCTGAAATAGTAGGGTCCCCCGCTTGAGCAGGGGGCTGGACTAGAAGACCTCCAAGGTCCCTTCCAGCAATGTTATTCCCTGTTAAGGCTATTTAATGTGTGTGTGTGTGTGTGTGTGTGTGTGTTGTACGGGGCTTTAATGTTCTTCTTTTTCCTGCTTTGCGTCACCCAGGTGTAATTCCCTCGTCCAAGGAATCTGCTTCCTATGTCTTGAGGAAGAAGGAAGGTGGGAATATCATAATCATATCTGTGGGAGGGGCTAAGGAAGCCCTAGATGCCCATCCCGGAACTTACACCCTGGTGTTACAGAACCGCAAGGGCTTCGTTCGGCTGGCCATAGAGAACGGGTAAGTAGGAACAGTTTCTGGCGGGTCCTGATCTTCTTGTACAATGTACATCACATGCAGTGGTGGGATTCAGGTGGTTCACACTACTTCGGCAGAAGCAGTCGCTATTTTTTTGTTACCCAGGCCCAAAATGGACTTCCGGAAGTGGCATCCACACAGAGAACTCGTTGTTCACCTATTTGAATCCCACCACTGATCACATGAAGTATTACCGTTTTTCCCTTCCCTATGCAAAGCTTGAGAAAGAGTGCTCAAATCCATTATTTGCAGCCACCCAGCCTTCCTTGGTTATCTCAACCTGTTTGGTTCCATCTCTCCTTCTGGTTCCTCTCGGTTCCTAGCACGCCGCTCGTCCCCGTGTTCTCTTTTGGAGAGAATGAGCTGTATGATCAGGTCGAAAACCCCAAAGGATCCTGGGTGAGGTGGGCACAAGACTGTTTGCAGAAGATCATGGGATTCTCCCTGCCTCTCTTCTACGCCAGAGGGATCTTCCAGTACACCTTTGGGTTTGTTCCATATCGGAAGCCAATCTTCATCGTGGGTAAGTCCGTGTTTCTTCCGTGGCATCCAGAAATGAGAGGCAGGTAAAACAAGGAGGGCGAGTTGGCAAAGAAAGAAAGCTACAATAAGGCTGAAGAAAATTGGGGTTTTGACTTATTAGTGAGAATTAAAATAGAACACACTCAAATAGACAAGATGTGTACTTTGAATACTAGATTTTGTCATGAGCTGAGATAAATAAAGCTTTGGTCATTTAAAATTTGGAAGTATAAATATTAAAAGTTAAATTTGAATATTGGTTTGCTTATGAAGGTTGAATATAAAAGTAATTAAGATATATGTAAGCTAAAACTCTGTTGATAAATGTAATAAAAATGTTTTTACTTAGCTGCTATAGTAAAAATTACTAGCTTAAATATGAGATAGTAGAAACCAAAAGAAAAAGAGAGGAAGTATTTAATGTTGACATAAGAGAAATTTTGATTACTAAATTTAAGACATTTGGAAATTAATAGAAAATAAGAATGTTATATTGTATTATTAATTAGTTGATGTAAGATGGTGAGAAATAAAATATATTGAAATGGATAAGACGTGTATCCTGAACATTAGCTTTTGGGTTGAATTGGGATAAAGCAGCGGTTCTCAATCTTCGTGTGACGGCGACCCCTGTCACACAGACGTGCCGCGCATGCGCGGCCCCCATGCGTGGCGCCCCATGCACGGCGTGCATGCATGGCGGCGCCCCCATGAGCGGCGTGTGTGCGCGGCGGCGCCCCCATGTGTGGCGCGCGTGCGCGGCGGTGCCCCCTTGTGCGGCACCGCCCCCTGGGTGGAAAATGGCGGATCGCGTTGTTTCGCGACCCCCGTAAAATGGTCGATCGACCCCAAATGGGGTCGCGACCCATAGGTTGAGAACCGCTGGGATAAAGGGAACTGTGGTTATTTAAAACTTGGAAAGTATAAATGTTAAATGTTAAATTTAAATATTAATGGGAAACTAAAAATTGGGAAAAACTAATTAGGACATTGATAGTCTATAAAGATTGAATGTTAAAATAACTAAGATAGGTATAAACTAAAATTATTGATAAATGTAAGAAAGTTATTTTTATTTACTTGATATAATAAGAATTGCATTAGTTTAAACATGAGACAGTAAACACAAAGGGGAAAAGAGAGGAAATATTTAATGTAATAGTTTGAGACGTGTACTAAAGATATTTGTGTGTTATTGAATTATCGATTAATTCAGCCGCCATGTTGCTTTTTAAATATTTAAATGCAAAACTAGAAAATCAATAAAACTTTAAAAAAAACAAAAAAACGAAGGATCTGCTGGACGCATTCTTCCTTCTTTGAGGATTGTTTGAGGTTTCCTCTTATTAGCCTTCCAAGAGAGGAAACACAACCGGATATGCTAAGGCAACGTTACAGAAAGTCCTCGACTTATGACAATTGGGCCCGACATTTCTGTGGCTGGGACATTTGTTCAGTGAGCGTTGGCCCATTTTACAACATTTCTTACCACTCTCTTTAAGTGGATCACTGCAATTGTTAAGTTAAATCTCATGGTTGTTAAGTGGATCTGGCTTCCCCTTTGACTCTGCGTGTCAGAAGGTCGCAAAAAAAGGGATCACGTGTCATCCCGGGACGCTGCAACTGTCGTAAGTACATGCCAGTTGCCAAGCCTCTGAACGTGGACCAGGTGACTGTGGGGAGGCTGCAACAGTCATAAGTGTGAAAAATGGTCCTAAGTCCCTTTTTTTAGTGCCAAAGAACTATCTATAGTGCATCTTAAACAATATCTATAAATTGCCTATGGTCGCCTTTGGTGAAATGGGTGGCACACAAGTTTAAATAAAATAAAATAATAAAATGAAGTAATAAAATAAAGTAAAGTTAGTCAAGTATAATAAAATAAAGAATAGAGTAGAATAGAATAGAATAATAATAGAATAATAATAGAATAGAATAGATAAATTAAATTAAATTAAATTATTAAATTATTATTTCTCCCGTTTGATCCCTCCAGTGGGAAAACCCATTCAGGTGGGGAAGAAGCACAATCCCAGCCAAGATGAAGTTGACGAGCTCCATAAGAGATACCTGGAGGCGCTCTGCAAGCTGTTTGAGGAGCATAAATTGAAGTACAACGTGCCAGAAGACACGCATCTCTCTTTCGTATGAGTTTGCCAGTGAAACGTCTGGAAGAAAACCACTAAGCTTTGAAAGCACCAAGCAACCCACAATTTAACCCTGAGCTATAGATATTCTCGTCCATCAGTTACCAATGCATACATAACAACACTGGACCCAGCATGAGTAACAAGGTTATTGTAACCAGAGCTGATAAGGATTTGGTGTGCTGGAGAACGGGAGGGGAAGCCCGTGTTGTTGTTGTTAATTGTGAAGTCGTGTCCGACCCATCGCGACCCCATGGACAATGTTCTTCCAGGTCCTCTACCATCTTCTGGAGTCCATTTAAGTTCACACCTACTGCTTCAGTGACTCCATCCAGCCATCTCATTCTCTGTCGTCCCCTTCTTCTATTGCCCTCAATCTTTCTCAGCATTAGGCCCTTCTCCAGTGAGTCCTTCCTTCTCATTTGGTGGCCAAAGTATTTGAGTTTCAACTTCAGGATCTGGCCTTCTAAAGAGCAGTCGGGGTTGATCTCTTCTAGGACTGACCGGTTTGAACGCCTTGCAGTCCAAGGGACTCGCAGGAGTCTTCTCCAGCACCATAGTTCAAAGGCCTCAATTCTTTTGCGCTCAGCCTTTCTTATGGTCCAACTTTCACAGCCATACATTGCAACTGGGAAAACCATGGCCTGGACTATACGCACTTTTGTTGGCAGGGTGATGTCTCTGCTTTTTAGTATGCTGTCTAGATTTGCCATAGCTTTCCTCCCCAGGAGCAAGCGTCTTTTAATTTCTTGGCTGCAGTCCCCATCTGAGGTGATCTTGGAGCCCAGAAAAATAAAATCTGTCACTACCTCCATTTCTTCCCCATCTATTTGCCAGGAATTGAGAGGGCCGGATGCCATGATTTTGGTTTTCTTAATGTTGAGTTTCAAGCCAACTTTTGCACTCTCCTTCTTCACCTGCATCAAGAGGCTCTTTAGTTCCTCTTCACTTTCTGCCATTAGAGTGGTATCATCTGCATATCTTAGGTTGTTGATATTTCTCCCGGCAATCTTAATTCCAACTTTTGATTCATCTAGCCCTGCCTTTCTCATGATGTGCTCTGCATATAAGTTAAATAGGCAGGGCGACAGTATACAGCCTTGCCGGACTCCTTTTCCAATTTTGAACCAATCAGTGGTTCCGTGTCCAGTTCTCACTGTTGCTTCTTGACCTGCATATAGGTTTCTCAAGAGACAAATGAGATGGTCTGGTACTCCCATCTCTTTAAGAACTTGCCACAATTTGTTGTGATCCACACAATCAAAGGCTTTTGCATAGTCAATGAAGCAGAAGTAGATGTTTTTCTGGAACTCCCTAGCTTTCTCCATGATCCAGCGTATGTTGGCAATTTGATCTCTAGTTCCTCTGCCTCTTCGAAATCCTGCCTGTACTTCTGGTAGTTCTCGATCCACATACTGCTGGAGTCTAGCTTGTAGGATTTTAAGCATAACTTTACTAGCATGTGAAATGAGTGCAATGGTGCGATAGTTTGAACATTCTTTGGCATTGCCTTTCTTTGGAATTGGAATGTAAACTGACCTTTTCCAATCCTGTGGCCACTGTTGAGTTTTCCAAATTTGCTGGCAAATTGAGTGTAGCACTTTTACTGCATCGTCTTTTAAGATTTTGAATAGCTCAGCTGGAATACTGTCACCTCCACTAGCTTTGTTGTTGCTCAGATTTTCTAAGGCCCATTTCACTTCACATTCTAGGATGTCTGGTTCGAGGTCAGTGACCATCTCATTGTGGTTATCTGGGATGTTAAGCTCATTCTTGTATAGTTCTTCTGTGTAGTTTTGCCATCTCTTCTTAATCTCTTCTGCCTCTGTTAGGTCTCTGCCATTTTGGTCCTTTATCATGCCCATCTTTGCATGAAATGTTCCCTTCATATCTCCAATTTTCTTGAAGAGATCTCTGGTCCTCCCTATTCTGTTGTTTTCTTCTATTTCTTTGCACTGTTCATTTAAGAAGGCATTCTTATCTCTTCTAGCTACTCTCTGGAATTCTGCATTCAATTGGGTGTATCTTTTTCTTTCTCCCTTGCCTTTCGCTTCCCTTCTTTCCTCAGCTATTTGCAAAGCTTCCTCAGACAGCCATTTTGCTTTCTTGCATTTCTTTTTCTTTGGGATGGTTTTAGTTGCTACCTCTTGTACAATGTTGCGAACTTCCATCCATAGTTCTTCAGGCACTCTGTCTATCAGATCTAATTCCTTAAATCTATTTGTCACCTCTACTGTATATTCATCAGGAATATGATTTAGTTCATACCTGAGTGGCCTAGTGCTTTTCCCTACTTTTTTCAATTTAAGCCTAAATTTTGCAACGAGAAGCTCATGATCTGAGCCACAGTCAGCTCCTGGTCTTGTTTTTACTGACTGTATAGAGCTTCTCCATCTTTGGCTGCAGAGCACATAGTCAATCTGATTTCTATGTTGACCGTCTGGTGATGTCCATGTGTAGAGCTGTCTCTTGGGTTGTTGGAAAAGAGTGTTTGTTATGACCATCGTATTCTCTTGACAAAATTCTATTAGCCTGTGCCCTGCTTCATTTTGTACTCCAAGGCCAAACTTGCCTGTTATTCCGGTTATCTTTTGGCTTCCTACCTTAGCATTCCAATCCCCCATGATGATAAGGACATCATTTTTTGGTGTTAATTCTATAAGGTGCTGTAGGGCTTCATAAAACTGGTCAATTTCATCCTCTTCAGCACCAGTGGTTGGGGCATAGATTTGGACTATTGTGATATTGAATGGTTTGCCTTGGATTCGAATTGAGATCATTCTGTCATTTTGGGGATTGTATCCCAGTATTGCTTTTCCTATTCTTTTATTGACTATGAAGGCTACTCCATTTCTTCTGAGGGATTCTTGCCCACAGTAGTATACCTGATGGTCATCTGAGTTAAATTCACCCATTCCTGTCCATTTTAGTTCGCTGATTCCTAAGATGTCGATGTTCAGTCTTGTCATCTCTTTTTTGACTACGTCTAGCTTGCCTTGATTCATGGATCTTACATTCCAGGTTCCTATGGAGAAAAAATCTTTACAGCATCGGACTTTCCTTTCACCACCAGATATATCCACAGCTGAGCGTCCTTTCGGCTTTGGCCCAGTCGCTTCATTCTTTCTGGCGCTACTAGTACTAGCCCTCTGCTCTTCCCCAGTAGCATATTGGACACCTTCCGACCTGAGGGGCTCATCTTCCAGCGTCATGTCTTTTTGCCTTTTAGTACTGCCATCTTTTCATGGCAAAGATACTGGAGTGGTTTGCCATTTCCTTCTCCAGTGGATCACATTTTGTCAGAACTCTCTGCTGTAACCTGTCCGTCTTGGGTGGCCCTGCACGGCATAGCTTATAGCTTCATTGAGTTACGCAAGCCCCTTCGCCAGGACAAGGCAGTAATCCATAAAGGGCCGGGCTTCAAGCTAATTGGGGAATGTGATTTATGACAGCTAATTGGAGGAGGGAATTGTGCTTGGATACTATGTGTTCAGGGGAGGGGAATTTACTTTTTGGCTTGATTATGTTAATGCCAATGCTATGCTCTTCAAAATAAAGATTCTTTAAGGTAAACAATGTCTCGAAGTTCTTTGAAGAGTTTTATCTGTCGGAACCATGACAAAAGGATGGTGGAAGTAATGGAACTGGCAGAGATGGGAAAAATTGGTAGCTTTGGTTTTATCAGGGTGAGCAATGTGGCCCCTTTACGATCTGTGGACTTCAACTCCCAGAATTCCCGAGCCAGCCAGGAAATTCTGGCTCAGGAATTCTGGGAGATGAAGTCCATAGGTCGTAAAGGGGCTATAATTCACCCACCCCTGGATTAGAAGAAAGATTCATTTTAATGCTGATTGGAATCCCCTTTTGGACTTTCTGCGTGAAACGGAAAAAAATGAAATTACGAAATATGCATTTGATGATTAGATAGAATAGAAAACAAAAATGAAAGCTATGTTGTAAATTTAGATCAAGAGGTTCATGGAAGTTGATACTTATGTGTTGTGGAAAAAAAGTTGGATTTTTTGGGGGGGGTATATTTCTGTTTAGTTCTGCACTTTTGGCTTTGTAACCTCTTTCATTCTTTGCTTCCCCCCCTTTTCTATCTTAATTATTGGTTCCTGTTAATTTTTATCTCACTCGTTTAAAACAGAGGTCTTCAAACTTGGCCCTTTAATGACTTGTGGACTTCAACTCCCAGAATTCCTCAGCCAGGGTGCCTCAAGATGTATGGACTTCAGCTCCCAGAATTCCATGTGGTATCGCTTCAAGAATTCTAAGAGTTAAAGTCCACACATCTTCAAGTTACTAAGGTTGAAAAACAATGATCTAATTGTTTGAAGAGCATGGCTTCTACCTTTGTAATATTTGATTATAGGATCAATAATTTGGATTATTAATTAATTAAATTTAATTTAGAATATTGGAGACTTTTAAAATGAATGAACTAGTTATGTGGTAACCGTTAAAAGAAGCAAGGTTATTTATTATCCATTGATAGGATTAAGTGAATGGTCCTAACTTAATGAGTACTGATTCCCAAGGTCCCTTTTTTTCTCCCTCCTTGCATGAAGAAGGGAAATTTGGCTGGAAACACGATTCCATCTTTCTATAGAAGGGGTCAACCTATTTTTCCAAAGCACCAGAAGGCCGGACAAGAAGCAACGGATGGAAACTCATCAAGGAGAGAAGCTACCTGGAACTCAGGAGAAATTTCCTGACAGGGAGAAGAATTAACCAGTAGAGATTGGACAATTACATAATAATAATAATAGTAAAGTTGGAAGGGACCTTGGAGGTCATCTAGTCCAACCCCCTGCTCAGGCAGGAAACCCTACACCATTTCGGAGAAATGGCTGTCCAGTCTCTTCTTAAAAACTTCCAGTGTTGGAGCATTTACTGCTTCTGGAGGCAGGCTGTTCCACTGATTAATTGTTCTCACTGTCAGGAAGTTTCTCCTTAGTTCTAGGTTGCTTCTCTCCTTGATTAGTTTCCACCCGTTGCTTCTTGTCCTGCCTTCAGGTGCTTTGGAAAATAGCTTAATTCCCTCTTCTTTATGGCAGCCCCTGAGATATTGGAATACTGCTATCATGTCCCCCCTTGTCCTTCTCTTCGTTAAACTAGACATACCCAATTCTAGCAACCGTTCCTTATATGTTTTAGCCTCCAGTCCCCTAATCATCTTTGTTGCTCTTCTCTGTACTCTTTCTAGAGTCTCAACATCTTTTTTACATCGTGGTGACCAAAACTGGATGCTGTATTCCAAGTGTGGCCTTAACAAGGCATTGTAAAGTGGTATTAACACTTTACGTGATCTTGATTCTATCCCTCTGTTAATGCAGCCTAGCACTGTGTTGACCTTTTTGGCAGCTGCGGCACACTGCTGGCTCATATTTAAGTGATTGTCCACTAGGACTCCGAGGTCCCTCTCACAGTTGCTACTGTTGAGCAAGTTACTCCCTACATTACCTGCACATTTGGTTTTTCTTGCCTAAATGTAGAACCTTACTTTTTTCACCATTGAATTTCATTTTGTTGGATAGCGCCCAGTGTTCAAGTCTGTCCAGATCCTCCTGTATCCTAAGCCTGTCTTCTGGAGTGTTGGCTATTCCTGCCAGCTTGGTGTCGTCTGCAAATTTGATGATTTCCCCATCTATCCCCTCGTCCAGATCGTTGATGAAGATATTGAAGAGCACTGGGCCCACAACAGAGCCCTGGGGCACCCCACTACACACTTTCCTCCATGTAGATGCAGTGACCATGGGGATGATGCAACTATTGTCATGCGTGAAAAACGGTCATAAGTCGCTTCAGTGCCGTTGTAAGTTTGGACGGTCAGTAAACGAACTGTTGTAAGTCAAGGACATTAATTTTTCTAATCTGGTTCTCCATCGGGCAGAGAACATCCTTCTGCAAGGTAAGGAAGGAAATAAACGTGGCAAAGGTTTCATGTGGGTGGCTTTTTTTTTTTTAGTTAGGACTAAGTGGTGTCTGGGTGTGTAAAAGCCCTGCCTCTCCTTGCACAATTCTCTCTCTGCAGAGTGCAAGGAATGGCCTTTCACCCATCACTGCTGGATGTCTTCGGATTGGGAAACATTCTGGAACATTCCCTCGTGGCAGAAAGACACGCCGGATGGAAAAATATCGGCTTCAGAGTTTCTGCCATCCCCCTAATAAGGCAGGCTCTCAAACCAGCATTCAAATATTTTAAATTATTTGAGGATTCTGACCATACGGTGGGAAGAAGCATTGGAAAAATGGGAGAGCCAGCACAACAGAAGACTCTAACCCAGGATTGGCTCCTTAAATGGGTGACGCATCCCAGTAGGCCATAGTGGTTAATGGGCTGGTCTAGTGGTTGGGGCTGGTCTAGTGGTTAAGGGGCTGGTCTAGAAATTGGGAGTCAGGGAGTTCTAGTCCTGCCTTATGCATGGAAGCCTGCTGGGTGACTTCAGCCAGGAACCAGGAGAAAGTGAGTTCTAGTTCTGCCTAGGAGATATGAAAGCCAATTGGGAGACTTTGAGCTAGTCCTGCTATCTCCCAGCCTATCCCACCTCACAGGGTCGTTGTTATCGGGGGGGGGGAAGGAAGAAGGAATATTATACATGTTGCCACTTTGTATTACTTATAAACTAATAAAGCTGGGTTAAAAAACAATCTCATAAACCCATGAAGAGGGGTGCAGCGTGCTTTCCAATGCTCCATTGGCGTCTTTCCCAAGAGGAGAAGGTGCACCAGAAGGAAGATGGGTCCCTTCCAACTTCTCTTGAACGTTTCTGCTGCTTTTGGGTGAGGTGGCTGAGATGTAACAGAGAAGCAAGAATTTATGACCCAGCCCTACACACTGAACTGGTCCAGAGTGCCAAAAGGGGCTGAGTTTCCTCCAGATTTCCACATTAATTACTGTAATTGCACCCAGCACCGTGTTCCTCCTGGGCCGGCAGAGGCCACAGACTTTGCCCCTTTCTCCCGCAACCAGCACCACAACGTTGGGTCAGCGTCTTCAGTCCGAAGAGGGTGGAAATGGGCTCGGCTGCTAGGATGAAGATTGAATTCGCTCCTCTCCACATCCCGTGGGAGAGACGGCTTCAGACGGCTTCCGTGCGTCAATGGTTCTTCTGTTTTTTTTGCATGGGTAAAAAAAAAAAAAGGTTATTCCTAATTAAGGGGACGTTTTGAAGGATATGGAGGTCGCTGGGGGGGAGGAAGGGAGGGGGCTGTCTTTTAAGGCAGAGGCCCCCAACCTTTTTTCATGGACCGGAGGATGTGTGGTTTTGTGTGCTGCTTGCATCCCGCGGATGAGGCTTTGCTTGTTTGTGCGGACCTGTTGCTGGCATGCCACGGTCCAATACCGGAACACGGATCGGGGGTTGGGGACCCCTGTTTTAAGGGGTTGCCAGGAAAATCTCCACCGGTGGTTGCATTGTGCATCAAAACCGAGGGATACATTTTGCAGAAATAAGACTCTGAGATGGATAGAGATCCGTTTTGCGAGTTCCTTCAGGCAGGGATCTGCCTTTCTTTTTTGTTGGCCTCGACTTACAACAATTCATTTAGTGACCAACGTCACAAGGGCACTGGAAAAAAAGTGCCATGACTGACAAGCGTTGCAGCAGTCTCCCGGTCAGGTGATCAAAATTCAGACGCTTGGCAACTGGTTCATATTTATGACGGTCGCAGCGTCCTGGGGGTGTGTCACATGATCCCCTTTTGCGACATTCTGACAAGCAAAGTCAATTTGGGAAGCTGGATTCACTGAACAACCATGTTACTAACTTAACTGCAGTGGTTCATTTGTGGCAAGAAAGGAGTAAAACAGGGCAAAATTCACTTTATAGCACTCTCACTTAGCGACAGGAATTTTGAGTTCAATAGGGGTCGTAAGCCACGGAATACTTTTATAACATATCCTGGATGAAACTAATCAAGGAGAGAAGCAATTTGGAACTAAGGAGAAATTTCCTGACAGTGAGAACAATTAATCAGCGGAATGACTTTTCTCTGGAAATTTGCCCCTTCATGACTTGCAGACTTCAACTCCCAGAATTCCTCAGCCAACATGGGGGAACTATGGCCCTTTTATGACTCGGGGACTTCAACTCCCAGAATTCCTGAGCCAGCTTGGGGAACTATGGTCCCTTCATGCCTCGTGGACTAACTCCCAGAACTCCTCAGCCAACATGGGGGAACTATGGCCCTTTCCTGACTTGTGGACTTCAATTTCATCTTAAACAATCCTAAAGCAACACCTCCTCCCTCCCCCTTACTCTAATGGCAAGTTGGAACGAAGAGGCCTGTAGCTGCCAAAGTTTCATTCTTGACACATAGCTAAGGGGAAATCCTGTCCTTGGGAAAGTCATGCCCTTGTCACCTCATGTCTGGACTATTGCAACGTGCTCTACATGGGGCTACCCTTGAAAAGTATTCGGAGACTACAATTGGTCCAGAATGCAGCCGCGCGAGTGATAGTGGGTGCTCCTCGATACACCCATGTTACACCTATCCTCTGTGAGCTGCACTGGTTGCCTATTGGTCTCCGCATCCAATTCAAGGTGTTGGTTATTACCTTTAAAGCTCTATATTGCTCAGGGCCAGGCTATTTGCAAGACCGCCTACTACCTCATAGTTCCCTTCGTCCGGTTAGATCCCACAGGCTGGGCCTCCTTCAGGTCCCGTCGGCCAAGCAGTGCCATTTGGCGGGGCCGCGGAGGAGGGCCTTCTCTGTGATGGCACCCACGTCTTGGAACCAGCTCCCCCCGGAGATTAGGACCGCTCCCACCCTGTTGGTTTTCCATAAGCTGCTTAAGACCTGGCTTTTCCGGCAGGCCTGGGGTTTATAAAACCTTACCCCTGGATGACTGTTATTGTACTGTTTGTTTTGTTATGTTTAATGGTGTTTTTATTGTTAGCCGCCCAGAGTCCTCCGGGAGTGGGGCAGCTTATAAATTTTAAAAATGACAATAAAAAAAAAAAGTGTACAAATTTCTCTTCCAGGAATACCATGGAGAATTTTGATAGGTTACCATGCTGCTTTTATTTTGAAATAGAGCACTGAAATATTTTTCCATCGGAAAATGAACAGGGATCAGTTTGGAAGGGTAGATCAAGTGGGCGCTTCTTGTCCCCAAATCTCTGCTATCTGTTGTGGAGGGAGATTCTCTCCTCCAGGTCATCACTGTCCCAAAGGTGCTTTTTCAAGAGGCAACTGGACTTTCTTGTTTTTCCTGTGAAGACGTTTCACTTCTTCTCCAAGAAGCTTCTTCAGTTCTGACTGGATGGTGGGGAATGGAAGGATTTATACTCCTTGCAGAAAAACTGGTCATTTGCATCCTTTTTAGAGAGTCGTTGAGGCCACTTGGAGGTTTATCTGTGTCTTCAGGGTCACCTGAGTGGTGCAAATGGGTGTGGAGCCTTCTTGGAGCTGCTGAAAGGACTGTGCTATAGACTGGAGAGAGATAGAATCCCACCACTGGTTCCCCTGTTCAAGCAGGGGGCTGGACTAGAAGACCTCCAAGGTCCCTTCCAGCTCTGTTATTCCAGATTAGGGAACCGAACGTGTTAACGTGAAAGACCCCTAACAATTCTCCCTTTTCTTCCTCCAGCTCAGTGCTCCATTGCCCTCTTCATCCTCCTCCTCTTCACACGCTTCTGGCTGATCAGCGCCCTCTATGCTGTCTGGTGGGCGTTCGACTGGGACACCCCGCGCAAAGATGGGCGGAGCTCCCACCGGGTGCGGAATTCGGTCATCTGGCGATACGCGAAAGATTATTTCCCGATCTCGGTACGTGTCCCCCTAGAGGGAAGGAGTATAATGGCATGGGAGAAACACCTTGGGAGACAGGGACGAAGAGATGCTGCTTAGGGAACGAGCGGATAAGAGGCAGCAGAGCCTCCAGCTGCATAACGGGTGGAGAAAGAGGCTGTCAAGGAGATGACGGGAGTTTTATACAAGCCGTCCTTGACTTACAACCATTCAGTTAGTGACCGTTTGAGGTTACAAGGGGCCTGAAAAAAGTGACTGATGAGTGCTTTTCACAGAGGTTGCAGCATCCCCGAGCTGATCTGATTTAAATTCAGATGCTTGGCAACTGGCATGTACTTAGGACGGTTGCAGCGTTTCCTTTTGCAACCTTCTGGCAAGCAACGTCCATGGGGAAGCCAGATTCACTTAACAACCATGTTACTAAATTAACAGCTGCAGTGATTCACCTGACCACTGTGGCAAGAAAGGTCACAAAATGGGATAAAACTCACTGAATTACTGTCATTTAACGGATAAATGATGATTGTATTTTAGGATTACGATCATGATTTATCGCTTGTTGCTTGCATGTGCACTGAGAGATGATGCAGCAGAGACAAATTCCTTGTGTGTCCCATCACACTTGGCCAATAAAGAATTCTCTTCTCTTCTCTTCTTTTCTCTTCCCCTTCTCCTTCTCCTTCTCCTCCTCCATCTCCTCTTCCCTTCCCTTCGCTCCCATGCCATGCCATGCCATTTCATTCTTTCCCATTATTCTGCATTCTATTCAATTCTGCTCCGTTCTGTTCTGTTCCAACACTGGAAGTTTTAAGAAAAGACTGGACAGCCATTTGTCTGAAAGGGTATAGGGTTTCCTGCCTGAGCAGGGGGTTGGACTAGATGACCTCCAAGGTCCCTTCCAGCTCTATTATTCTATTCTATTCTATTCTATTCTATTCTATTCTATTCTATTCTATTCTATTCTATTCTATTCCCATCACCATCCTCATATATTCTATTCTATTCTATTCTATTCTATTCTATTCTATTCTATTCTATTCTATTCTATTCTATTCATTCCTATTCTATTCTATTCTATTCCTATTCTATTCTATTCTATTCTATTCTATTCTATTCTATTCCCATATTCTATTCTATTCTATTCTATTCTATTCTATTCTATTCTATTCTATTCTATTCTATTCTATTCTATTCTATTCCCATCACCATCCTCATATATTCTATTCTATTCTATTCTATTCTATTCTATTCTATTCTATTCCCATCACCATCTCTATTCTATATTCTATTCTATTCTATTCTATTCTATTCTATTCTATTCTATTCTATTCTATTCTATTCTATTCTATTCTATTCCCATCACCATCCTCATATATTCTATTCTATTCTATTCTATTCTATTCTATTCTATTCTATTCTATTCTATTCTATTCTATTCTTATTCTTATTCTTATTCTTGCTTAGCAGTGGAAATTTTGGGCTCAACTGTGGTGTATCACAATTTCATGTAGATATTTCCTCAGCCCTCCTTCTGACCCCCACAATATACAGGCCTCTGATGGGAGGTAGGCTGGTTGCAATGTTTTTTTCCTGCAGTCCTAACTATCTGACCAAGTCTGTGCCTGCCCGGTTTGACTATTGTACAAAACTGGGCATACGGCATCTATGGAGATTCTCAATCATCCAGGTCATAGTTATCCCAAAGATGTTTTATTTTTTTTCATGAGGCAAGTGGACTTTCTTGTTTTTCTTTGACGACAGAGCTGAAGAAGCTTCTTGGATGAGAAGCAAAACGTCTTCAAAGAAAAACTAATCAGTCAAATGGCCTTGTGGGGGGGGGGAAAGAATCTTTTGGACAGATGATAATTTTATGTCAAGACATTGATATAAAATTTGCCAAATTTCCCTTCTGTGGGAGTCATGAATCCTGGATTTTGGACACATTATGTCACTTAGCCTATTTGGAGTACCTTGGTTCAGAAACAGTAGCCCATTTCGCCCCAGTTGCAGGTTACATAGACAGACAAGCAGGATGTTTTTAGTCGTATATAGATGCAGAAGATGCATTAAACCATCTTTTCCACACAAAGTAACAGAGTCATTAAATCAGTGCCCAACAGATAAGATAAATAAGCCACAAGAGATTGGTCTCTAAATAGATGAAACTCTACTCTTAAATCGGGGCCCTTTTATGACTTGTGGACTTCAACTCCCAGAATTCCTCAGCCAGCATGGGGGAACTATGGCCCCTTCATGACTGGTGGACTTCAACTCCCAGAATTCCTCAGTCAGCATGGGGGAACTATGGCCCCTTCATGACTGGTGGACTTCAACTCCCAGAATTCCTCAGCCAGCATGGGGGAACTATGGCCCCTTTATGACTGGTGGACTTCAACTCCCAGAATTCCTCAGTCAGCATGGGGGAATTATGGCCCCTTCATGACTTGGGGACTTCAACTCCTAGAATTCCTCAGTCAGCATGGGGGAATTATGGCCACTTCATGACTTGGGGACTTCAACTCCCAGAATTCCTCAGTCAGCATGGGGGAACTATGGCCCCTTCATGACTGGTGGACATCAACTCCCAGAATTCCTCAGTCAGCATGGGGGAATTATGGCCCCTTCATGACTGGTGGACTTCAACTCCCAGAATTCCTCAGCCAGCATGGGGGAACTATGGCCCCTTCATGACTTGGGGACTTCAACTCCCAGAATTCCTCAGTCAGCATGGGGGAATTATGGCCCCTTCATGACTTGGGGACTTCAACTCCCAGAATTCCTGGGTCAGCATAGGGGAACTATGACCCCTTCATCACTTGTGGACTTCAGCTCCCAGAATTCCTCAGCCAGGAATGCTGGCTGAGGAATTCTGGGAGTTGAAGTCCATAAGTCATAAAAGGGCCAAGTTAGAAGACCCCTGCCATTAAAAAAAAGCACTAGTTGGTGATACCAGCCCTGATCTCAATTGGCTATCCAGGATTTGCCGGAGTCTCCCCTTAATGCAGGCGATGTTGCTGCAGAAAAAGTTTCTGATAGCACGTTGAGCCGCGTGTTGAATTGTGTGCTCACAGGATGGCCGGAAACGTGTCCTGGCCCTAACTTCCAGAGTTTCTGGAAAAGGAAGCATGAGTTATCCACCTTTAAGGGTTTATTTTATGGGGCAGCAGGGTAGTCATCCTGACTTCACTGAGGACTAGAGTCCTTGATTCTCTGCATGAAGGACATCCGGGCATAGTCCAGATGAAGGCGCTCGTGCGTAGCTACCTCTGGTGGCTTGGGCTCGATAAAGAATTGAGGCCCAGGTCCACAGGTGCCTCATTTGCCAGCAGTCAAGGCCAGAAATGCCACATGCTCCTGTGCATAGATGGGGGACCCCACAAGCCCCTTAGTCGAGGATCCATATTGATTTTGCTGACCCCTTTCAGGGGCAACTCTTCCTCATTGTTGTGGACAGTCACTCCAAGTTGCTACAGGTCGTTCCAGTGTCCACTCTGACTACTGCCCGGACCATCCAGGTTCTGCACAGCACCTTTGCAACACATGGGCTCCCAGATGTCATAGTCTCAGACAATGGGGCTCAATTTACTTCTGCAGAATTTCAGTCCTTTTTAAGGGCAAATATGATTAGACATGCCACTTCAGCTCCCTTCCACCCAGCCTCTAACGGCCAAGCGGAACGCATGGTCAGACCCACCAAGGAATCCTTGAAGAGGATCACCCATGGCACCACAGGCTGGCAAATTTCCTACTCTGCCAACGCACAGCACCCTTCACTTCTACCGGCAAGAGCCCAGCTGAATTAAGAGGGGGGCGCCGTCTGATCACAAAGCTGGATCGCCTACATCCAGACAGGGTTGCTTCACAAGTGCCGCAGCCTAAGACACCGAGGCACTTGGTTTGGGCACACAACTATGGACTAGGGACACTGTGGGTGGTAGCTGTGGTTTGCAAGGTGTCAGGGCCGCTCTCATACAAAGTGGCCCTGGAAGATGGTCGTGTGCTCCGGAGGCACATTGACCGGCTGCGTTGGAGGTCACCACGCCACTTTTCCGCTCCTGACTCTGCTCTGAGTGGGTGGAGGAGGAACACGATTGCGATTGTGCACCTGAGTCTGTCAGTGAAAGCGGGACATTGCGATCGCTGAACAGGGGCTTTGCCAACGAGGCTGCTCCTAACTCAGGCACTGCGCCCACGGGACATTGCTCTCAATGGGCTTTTCATGCCGCTCCTGCTTCAGGCATTGCGCCCACGGGACATTGTTCTCCAATGGCTTTTCACGCTGCTCCTGCTTTAGGCATTGCACCCACGGGACATTGCTCTCAATGGGCTTTTCACGCTGCTCCTGCTTCAGGCATTGCGCCCACGGGACATTGTTCTCCAATGGCTTTTCACGCTGCTCCTGCTTTAGGCATTGCACCCACGGGACATTGCTCTCAATGGGCTTTTCACGCTGCTCCTGCTTCAGGCATTGCGCCCACGGGACATTGTTCTCCATCGGCTTTTCACGCCGATCCGGTGGATTCTAATCCACCACCGCAGGACTCTGGCTCAGGCTTACCGGAATAGGCCAGCCACAAGGCAATGGACAAAGGCTCGGGTCTACCGGAACAGGCCAGCCTGCTATTGTGCCTTTTGAATGTGTGTGATCTTTGAACCACAAACAATGCTTTGTAGTGTCAAAGAACCAGGGGGGAGAGGTGTAATGTATTGAGTTAAATTTATGAAGCAGGTGGCTGGAATCTGTGCAGGAACGGTTAGCAGACCACGTGGCCTGCTAGCTAGACTTGCTGTCTACAAGGCTGATTATTATGCATTTGAGCGGGAGAATACTGTACTCTCATTGGCTGACATCGCCCAGAGCTGAATATATAAATAGGGGTGGAGTAACACTTGTCAGTTGTTTTTTTTTACTTCAATAAAGAAGTATTTGTTTCTATCGCTGCCTCTTCAAAGCTGAACCAAGCAGAAAACAGAACAGTTATGTCCTGTGTTGGATTTTTGGGTGAGGAGTTGCTGGTTCTAAGGGTCTTTTTCTAATCCCATAAGCTCCAAGATTTCTGGCTCCGATCTTTCTGAAAGGATTATCAAATCTGCATTTCTACAGAGCTGGTTTCTGCTTGGGGCAGAGAGACTGGGGGCGGGGGGGGAGTTGTTTCTGCCTACGATTTTCTCCGTTATTCCTTTGGGGAAGTATAATATTCTGCCTTTTTAATATTCCCCAAAATATTTCTTTCTCTGGGTGACTTTGGGCCTCTCTCTCTTTCCCTCCCTCCCTCCCTCTCCTTCCCTCCCTCTCCCTCCCTCCCTCCCTTCCTCCCTCCTTCCCTTCCTTCCTCCTTCCCTCCATCCCTCTCCCTCTCTCTCCCTCCCTCCCTCTCTCTCTCCATCCCTCTCTCTTTCTCTTCCTCCCTACCTCCTTCCCTCCCTTCCTCTCTCTCCCTCCCTCTCTCTTTCTGCCTCCCTCCCTCCCTCTCCCTCTCTCCCTCTCTCTCTCCCTCCCTCCCTCCCTCTCTCTCCCTCCCTCTCTCCCTCTCTCTCCCCCCCTCTCTCTTTCTCTCTCAGGGTGCTGTTGGGGGGAAAATAGAAGGAGGAAGGTGGGGTTGGATATGTTCACCACCTTGGACTTGGATTGGATTGGATTGAGCTGAATCCTTTATTTGGCCAAGTGTGATTAGACACACAAGGAAATTGTCTCTGGTGCAGAAGCGTTCAGTGTACATGCAAAGCAACAGAATCCTTATCGTCATCATAACACCAGTAAAAGTGGGCGGGAGTAATTAATCCTGGATATAAAAAAAATAAATAAATAAGAAATGGACAAGTATCCTAAATGCCTTTGGTCTTCCAGCTGGTGAAGACGGCCGATTTGGATCCATCCAAGAACTACGTCTTCGGCTGTCATCCTCACGGCATCTTGCCGGCTGGTGGCTTCATTAATTTCTGCACCGAAGCCACCGGCTTTTCCAAACACTTCCCAGGCCTGAAGCCTCACCCGACGATGTTGAGTATGTTGTTTCGAGCCCCCTTTTTCCGGGATTACGTGATGAGTTTAGGTAAGCCGACTTGGAAGGGATTTCTGATTCATCGGGAAACTTTTGGAAGAGCAAAATCAATCAGTCAATCAGAATAGAGCTGGAAGGGACCTTGGAGGTCTTCTAGTCCAGCCCCCTGCTCAAGCAAGAGACCCTATATCAGGGGTAGGTAACCTTGGGTCTTTTATGACTCGTGGACTTCAACTCCCAGAATTCCTCAGCCAGCCATGTTGGGATTTGAAGTCCACAAGTCATAAAAGAGCCAAGGTTGCCTACTCCTGCCCTATACCATTTCAGACAAATGACTGTCCATTCTTTAAAATCTCCAGTGATGAAGCACCTACAATTTCTGGAGGCAACTCGTTCCACTGGTTGATTGTTCTAACTATCAGGAAGTTTCTCCTTAATTCCAGGTTGCTTCTCTCCTTGATTAGTTTCCATCCGTTGCTTTTTGTCTTGTCTTCTGGTGCTTTGGAAAATAAATTGATCCTCTCCTCCTTGTAGCAGCCCCTCAAATACTGGAATGCTGCTATCATGCCCTCCCCCAGTCCTTCTTTCCTCTAGACCAGCGTTTCTCAATGTTTGTGTGACGGCGACCCCCGTCACACAAACGCTATGCGCATGCGCGACGCAGCGCACATGTGCGGCGCCGCCCCCGGAGGGGACAAAATGACGGATCGCTGCCTTTGGCGACCCCCGAAAAGTGGTCGATCGACCCCAAATGGGGTCGCGACCCATAGGTTGAGAACCGCTCCTCTAGACCAGGGGTAACCAACCCAAAACACTCAAAGAGCCACGTGGACCTGTTTCCCACCGAAAACAAAACACTGGGAGACGCAAAACCCTTTTGATATCTAAAATGAAGATAACCCTGAATATATCCTTTTTTTACCTTTAATATATATATATATATATATATATATATATATATATATATATATATATATATATATATATAAGATTAAAAAAAGGATATATGCAGCGTTATCTTCATTTTAGATGTCCAAAGGGTCTCTCTCTCTCTCTGTCTCTCTCTCCCTCTCTCCCTCTCTCTCTTTCTGCCCTTGGTCTGTTAGTCCTCTTCCCCCCTCTCTCTCCCCCCCTCTCTCCCTCTCTCCAATCTTCTGCTCACGTGGCAAGCTGGCTTCAAGCTGTTCTCCAACAAGCTCAGGGGTAGGCAACCTTGGCTCTTTTATGACTCATGGACTTCAACTCCCAGAATTCCTGAGTCAGCATAGGTGGGCTGGCTAGCTCTCTCCTGCCCTTCCTGCTTCCTGCTTCCTGCAGAGATGCAGCCAAGGCAGAAGCCCCGCCCAGTAAGCTCTTTTTTTTCAACACACACACACACACACGGGGGGGAGCGTAAGTGCCTCTCTCTGTCTCTGTCTCTCTCTGTAAATGACAGAGGAGGCTGGGAGCTGCAGGGGAAGGCTCAAAAAGCCGCATGCAGCTCTGGAGCCGCAGGTTGCCGACCTGTGCCCTAGACTGGCCATACCCAAGTCCTGCATCCGTTCTTCATATGTTTTTGTATCCAGGCTTTTAGGTGATCGTCCACTAGGACTTCAAGGACTCCGAGCTTCTTGAAAGCTTTTTCCCTTTTAGGGAATGCTGGAGATCCTTTGGGAATTTGGCCAGATTTTGCTCTGGCGGAAAGGTGGGAAAAAGTCTTCTTGGAGAAAATTGGATTTCATCCCATTTATAGATTGTCCTTGACTCCTTATGATTCATTTAGTGACTGTTCAAAGATACAACAGTACTGAAAAAAGGGACTTAAGACCTGCTTTTTACACAGCATTTCCGTGGGTCATGTGATCAAAATTCGGACACTTGGCAACTGACTCCTATTTACGATGGTTGCAGTGTCCCAGGGTCATGTGATCCCCTTTTGCAACCTCTTGCAGCCAAGCCAAGTCAAAGGGGGAAGCCAAATCGGAGCACTTTAGAACTGCAGTGATTCGCTTAACAAATGTGGCAAAAATGGGGCTCAGTTGAGGTCGTAAGTTGATGACTCTCTGTATTGGTGACCTGGATGGACAAGAAGGAGGAAATTGTGTGTCTTCCCTCCAGAAGCTGCGGGCGCTCCAACACGGGAAGTTTTCAAGAAGAGACTGGACAGCCATTTGTCTGAAATAGTAGGGTCTCCCGCTTGAGCAGGGGGCTGGACTAGAAGACCTCCAAGGTGCCTTCCAGCTCTGTTATTCCCTGTTAAGGCTATTTAGTGTGTGTGTGTTTGTGTGTGTGTGTGTTGTATGGGGCTTTAATGTTCTTCTTTTTCCTGCTTTGCTTCACCCAGGTTTAATTCCCTCGGACAAGGAATCTGTTTCCTATGTCTTGCGGAAAAAGGAAGGTGGGAATATTGTAATCCTATCTGTGGGAGGGGCCAAGGAAGCCCTACACGCCCATCCTGGAGCTTACACCCTGGTGTTAGATAACCGCAAGGGCTTCGTTCGGCTGGCCATAGAGAACGGGTAAGTAGGAACAGTTTCTGGCGGGTCCTGATCTTCTTGTACAATGTACATCACATGCAGTGGTGGGATTCAGCTGGATTGCACTACTTCGGCAGAACCGGTCGCTAATTTTTTGTTGCCCAGGCCCAAAATGGACTTCCGGAAGCGGCATCCACACAGAGAACTGGTTGTTCACCTATTTGAATCCCACCACTGATCACATGAAGTATTACCGTGTTTCCCTTCAATATGCAAAGCTTGAGAAAGAGTGCTCAAATCCATTATTTGCAGCCATCCAGCCTTCCTCGGTTACCTCAACCTGATTGATTCCATCTCTCCTTCTGGTTCCTCTCGGTTCCTAGCACACCGCTCGTCCCCGTGTTCTCTTTCGGAGAGAATGAACTGTATGATCAGATCAAAAACCCCACAGGATCCTGGGTGAGGTGGATACAAGACCGCTTGCAGAAGATCATGGGATTCTCCCTGCCTCTCTTCTACGCCAGAGGGATCTTCCAGTACACCTTTGGGTTTCTTCCATACAGGAAGCCAATCTTTACCGTGGGTAAGTCCATGTTTCTTCCGTGGCATCCAGAAATGAGAGGGAAGTAAAACAAGGAAGGCGAATTGGCAAAGAAAGAAAGCTAGAATAAGGCTGAAGAAAATTGCGGTTTTGATTTATTAGTGAGAATTAAAATAGAACACACTCAAATAGAAAAGATGTGTACTTTGAATACTAGATTTTGTCATGAGCTGAGATAAATAAAGCTTTGGTCATTTAAAATTTGGAAGTATAAATATTAAAATTTGAATTTGAATATTGGTTTGCTTATAAAGATTGAATATAAAAGTAATTAAGATATATGTAAGCTAAAACTCTGTTGATAAATGTAATAAATATGTTATTACTTAGCTGCTATAATAAAAATTACTAGCTTAAATATGAGATAGTAGACACCAAGAGAAAAAGAGAGGAAGTATTTAATGTTGACATAAGAGAAATTTTGATTACTAAATTTAAAACATTTGGAAATTAATAGAAAATAAGAATGTTATACTGTATTATTAATTAGTTGATGTAAGATGGTGAGAAATAAAATATATTCAAATGGATAATACGTGTATCCTGAACATTAGCTTTTGGGATGAATTGGGATAAAGGGAACTGTGATTATTTAAAACTTGGAAAGTATAAACATTAAATGTTAAATTTAAATATTAATGGGAAACTAAAAATTGGGAAAAACTAATTAGGACATTGATAGTCTATAAAGATTGAACATTAAAATAACTAGGATGGGTATAAACTAAAAATTATTGATAAATGTAAGAAAGTTATTTTAATTTACTTGATATAATAAGAATTGTATTAGTTTAAACATGAGACAGTAAACACAAAGGGAAAAAGAGAGGAAATATTTAATGTAATAGTTTGAGACGCGTACTAAATATATTTGTGTGTTATTGAATTATCGATTAATTCAGCCGCCATGTTGCTTTTTAAATATTTAAATGGAAAACTAAAAAATCAATAAAACTTAAAAAAAAAAACCCGAAGGATCTGCTGGACGCATTCTTCCTTCTTTGAGGATTGTTTGAGGTTTCCTCTTATTAGCCTTCCAAGAGAGGAAACACAACCGGATATGCTAAGGCAACGTTACAGAAAGTCCTCGACTTATGACAATTGGGCCCGACATTTCTGTTGCTGGGACATTTGTTCAGTGAGCGTTGGCCCATTTTACAACATTTCTTACCACCCTCTTTAAGTGGATCACTGCAATTGTTAAGTTAAATCCCACGGTTGTTAAGTGGATCTGGCTTCCCCCTTGACTCTGTGTGTCAGAAGATTGCTAAAAAAGGGATCACGTGTCATCCCGGGACGCTGCAACTGTCGTAAGTACATGCCAGTTACCAAGCCTCTGAATGTGGACCAGGTGACCGTGGGGAGGCTGCAACGGTCATAAGTGTGAAAAATGGTCCTAAGTCCCTTTTTTTAGTGCCGTTGTTAACTTTGAACGGTCACTAAACAAACTGTGTTTAGGCAGGACTATCTGTAGTGCATTTTGAACAATATCTGTAAATTGCCCTATAACCGCTTTTGGTTAAATGGGTGGCATGCAAGTTTAAATAAAATAAAATAATAAAATGAAGTAATAAAATAAAATAAAGTAAGTCAAGTCAAATAAAATAAAGAATAGAGTAGAATAGAATAGAATAAAATAAAATCAAGTCAAATAAAGGAATAGAATAGAATAATAATAGAATACAATAGAATAGAATAATAATATAATAGAATAGATTAAATTAAATTAAATTATTAAACTATTATTTCTCCTATTTGATCCCTCCAGTGGGAAAACCCATTCAGGTGGAGAAGAAACACAATCCCAGCCAAGATGAAGTTGATGATCTCCATAAGAGATACCTGGAGGGGCTCTCCAAGCTGTTTGAGGAGCATAAATTGAAGTACAATGTGCCAGAAGACACACATCTCTCTTTCATATGAGACACGAAAAACCACAAACTTTGGCACTGGCGATAAAGAACAGAAAACATCGAAGCCACAAGGGACAAGCGACTCTTCCATGGAGATATATTCCTTTTGGGGCCAATCGACAAATCGTTGGAAAAAATAAAACCTCACAGGTTGAAACGAGGGTCTTTGGTGCTCTCTGAGCTTGGTGGTTTTCTTGCAAATATTTCATTACCCAACTAGGGAACATCATCAGTGCCAATAGAGGGTGGGGCTGATGATATTACCTAGTTTGGTAATGAAACATCTGGAAGAAAACCACTAAGCTTTGAAAGCATCAAGCAACCCACAATTTAAGCCTGAGCTATAGATATTCTCGTCTATCAGTTACCAATGCACACATAACAACACTGGACCCAGCATGAGTAACAAGGTTATTGTAACCAGAGCTGATAAGAATTTGGTGTGCTGGAGAATGGGAGGGGAAGCTCGTGCTTCAAGCTAATTGGGGAATGTGATTTATGACGGCTAATTGGAGGAGGGAATTGTGCTTGGATACTATGCGCTCAGGGGAGGGGAATTTAGGTTTTGGCTTCGATTATTTTAGCGCCGATGCTATGCTATTCAACATAAAGATTCTTTAAGGTAAACAATGTCTTGAAGTTCTTTGAAGAGTTTTATCTGTCGGAACCATGACAAAAGGATGGTGGAATCAATGGAATTGGCAGAGATGGGGAAAATTGGTAGTTTTGGTTTTATCAGGGTGAGCAATGTGGCCCCTTTACGATCTGTGGACTTCAACTCCCAGAATTCCTGAGCCAGCCAGGAAATTCTGGCTCAGGAATTCTGGGAGTTGATGTCCACAGGTCGTAAAGGGGCTATAGTTGACCCACCCCTGGATTAGAGAAAAGATTCATTTTAATGCTGATTGGAATCCCCTTTTGTACTTTCTGCGTGAAACAGAAAAAAATGAAATTACGAAATATGCATTCAATGATTAGATAGAATAGAAAACAAAAATGAAAGCTATGTTGTAAATTTAGATTAAGAGGTTCATGGAAGCTGATACTTATGTGTTATGGAAAAAAAGTTGGATTTTTTTGGGGGGGGGCATATTTCTGTTTAGTTCTGCACTTTTGGCTTTGTAACCTCTTTCATTCTTTGCTTCCCCCCCTTTTCTATCTTAATTATTGGTTCCTGTTAATTTTTATCTCACTCGTTTAAAGCAGGGGTCTTCAAACTTGGCCCTTTTATGACTTGTGGACTTCAACTCCCAGAATTCGTCAGCCAGGGTGCCTCAAGATGTATGGACTTCAGCTCCCAGAATTCCATTTGGTATCGCTTCAAGAATTCTGAGAGTTAAAGTCCACACATTTTCAAGTTACTAAGGTTGAAAAACAATGATCTAATTGTTTGAAGAGCATGTCTTCTACCTTTGTAATATTTGATTGCAGGATCAATAATTTGACTTATTAATTAATTTAATTTAATTTAGAATATTGGAGACTTTTAAAATGAATGAACTAGTTATGTGGTAACCGCTAAAGGAAGCAAGGTTATTATCCATTGATAGGATTAAGTGAATGGTCCTAACTTAATGAATACTTTTCTCCCTCCTTGCGTGAAGAAGGGAAATTTGGCTGGAAACACGATTCCATCTTTCTATAGAAGGGGTCAACCTATTTTTCCACAGCACCTGAAGGCCGGACAAGAAGCAACGGATGGAAACTCATCAAGGAGAGAAGCAACCTGGAACTCAGGAGAAATTTCCTGACAGGGAGAAGAATTAACCAGAAGAGATTGGACAATTACATAATAATAATAATAGTAAAGTTGGAAGGGATCTTGGAGGTCATCTAATCCAACCCCCTGCTCAGGCAGGGAACCCTACACCATTTCGGAGAAATGGCTGTCCAGTCTCTTCTTAAAAACTTCCAGTGTTGGAGCATTTACTGCTTCTGGAGGCAGGTGGTTCCACTGGTTAATTGTTCTCACTGTCAGGAAGTTTCTCCTTAGTTCTAGGTTGCTTCTCTCCTTGATTAGTTTCCACCCGTTGCTTCTTGTCCTGCCTTCAGGTGCTTTGGAAAATAGCTTGATTCCCTCTTCTTTATGGCAGCCCTTGAGATATTGGAATACTGCTATCATGTCCCCCCTTGTCCTTCTCTTCGTTAAACTAGACATACCCAATTCTAGCAACCGTTCCTTATATGTTTTAGCCTCCAGTCCCCTAATCATCTTTGTTGCTCTTCTCTGCCCTCTTTCTAGAGTCTCAACATCTTTTTTACATCGTGGTAACCAAAACTGGATGCTGTATTCCAAATGTGGCCTTAACAAGGCATTGTAAAGTGGTATTAACACTTTACGTGATCTTGATTCTATCCCTCTGTTAATGCAGCCTAGCACTGTGTTGGCTTTTTTGGCAGCTGCGGCACACTGCTGGCTCATATTTAAGTGATTGTCCACTAGGACTCCGAGGTCCCTCTCACAGTTGCTACTGTTGAGCAAGTTACTCCCTACATTACCTGCACATTTGGTTTTTCTTGCCTAAATGTAGAACCTTACTTTTTTCACCATTGAATTTCATTTTGTTGGATAGCGCCCAGTGTTCAAGTCTGTCCAGATCCTCCTGTATCCTAAGCCTGTCTTCTGGAGTGTTGGCTATTCCTGCCAGCTTGGTGTCGTCTGCAAATTTGATGATTTCCCCATCTATCCCCTCGTCCAGATCGTTGATGAAGATATTGAAGAGCACTGGGCCCACAACAGAGCCCTGGGGCACCCCACTACACACTTTCCTCCATGTAGATGCAGTGACCACGGGGATGATGCAACTATTGTCATGCGTGAAAAATGGTCATAAGTCGCTTCAGTGCCGTTGTAAGTTTGGACGGTCAGTAAACGAACTGTTGTAAGTCAAGGACATTAATTTTTCTAATCTGGTTCTCCATCGGGCAGAGAACATCCTTCTGCAAGGTAAGGAAGGAAATAAACGTGGCAAAGGTTTCATGTGGGTGGCTTTTTTTTTTTTAGTTAGGACTAAGTGGTGTCTGGGTGTGTAAAAGCCCTGCCTCTCCTTGCACAATTCTCTCTCTGCAGAGTGCAAGGAATGGCCTTTCACCCATCACTGCTGGATGTCTTCGGATTGGGAAACATTCTGGAACATTCCCTCGTGGCAGAAAGACACGCCGGATGGAAAAATATCGGCTTCAGAGTTTCTGCCATCCCCCTAATAAGGCAGGCTCTCAAACCAGCATTCAAATATTTTAAATTATTTGAGGATTCTGACCATACGGTGGGAAGAAGCATTGGAAAAATGGGAGAGCCAGCACAACAGAAGACTCTAACCCAGGATTGGCTCCTTAAATGGGTGACGCATCCCAGTAGGCCATAGTGGTTAATGGGCTGGTCTAGTGGTTGGGGCTGGTCTAGTGGTTAAGGGGCTGGTCTAGAAATTGGGAGTCAGGGAGTTCTAGTCCTGCCTTATGCATGGAAGCCTGCTGGGTGACTTCAGCCAGGAACCAGGAGAAAGTGAGTTCTAGTTCTGCCTAGGAGATATGAAAGCCAATTGGGAGACTTTGAGCTAGTCCTGCTATCTCCCAGCCTATCCCACCTCACAGGGTCGTTGTTATCGGGGGGGGAAGGAAGAAGGAATATTATACATGTTGCCACTTTGTATTACTTATAAACTAATAAAGCTGGGTTAAAAAACAATCTCATAAACCCATGAAGAGGGGTGCAGCGTGCTTTCCAATGCTCTATTGGCGTCTTTCCCAAGAGGAGAAGGTGCACCAGAAGGAAGATGGGTCCCTTCCAACTTCTCTTGAACGTTTCTGCTGCTTTTGGGTGAGGTGGCTGAGATGTAACAGAGAAGCAAGAATTTATGACCCAGCCCTACACACTGAACTGGTCCAGAGTGCCAAAAGGGGCTGAGTTTCCTCCAGATTTCCACATTAATTACTGTAATTGCACCCAGTACCGTGTTCCTCCTGGGCCGGCAGAGGCCACAGACTTTGCCCCTTTCTCCCGCAACCAGCACCACAACGTTGGGTCAGCGTCTTCAGTCCGAAGAGGGTGGAAATGGGCTCGGCTGCTAGGATGAAGATTGAATTCGCTCCTCTCCACATCCCGTGGGAGAGACGGCTTCAGACGGCTTCCGTGCTTCAATGGTTCTTCTGTTTTTTTTGCATGGGTAAAAAAAAAAAGGTTATTCCTAATTAAGGGGACGTTTTGAAGGATATGGAGGTCGCTGGGGGGGGAGGAAGGGAGGGGGCTGTCTTTTAAGGCAGAGGCCCCCAACCTTTTGGGCACCAGGGACTGGTTCCATGGAGAGAGGTTTTTTCATGGACCGGAGGATGTGTGGTTTTGTGTGCTGCCTGCATCCCGCGGATGGGGCTTTGCTTGTTTGTGCGGACCTGTTGCTGGCATGCCGCGGTCCAATACCGGAACACGGATCGGGGGTTGGGGACCCCTGTTTTAAGGGGTTGCCAGGAAAATCTCCACCGGTGGTTGCATTGTGCATCAAAACCGAGGGATACATTTTGCAGAAATAAGACTCTGAGATGGATAGAGATCCGTTTTGCAAGTTCCTTCAGGCAGGGATCTGCCTTTCTTTTTTGTTGGCCTCGACTTACAACAATTCATTTAGTGACCAACGTCACAAGGGTACTGGAAAAAAAGTGTCATGACTGACAAGCGTTGCAGCAGTCTCCCGGTCAGGTGATCAAAATTCAGACGCTTGGCAACTGGTTCATATTTATGATGGTCGCAGCGTCCTGGGGGAGGGGTGTCACGTGATCCCCTTTTGCGATCTTCTGACAAGCAAAGTCAATTTGGGAAGCTGGATTCACTTAACAACCATGTTACTAATTTAACTGCAGTAGTTCATTTGTGGCAAGAAAGGAATAAAACAGGGCAAAATTCACTTCATAGCACTCTCACTTAGCAACAGGAATTTTGAGTTCAATTGGGTTCGTAAGCCAAGGACTACCTTTATAACATATCCTGGATGAAACAATCAAGGAGAGAAGCAATTTGGAACTAAGGAGAAATTTCCTGACAGTGAGAACAATTAATCAGTGGAGTGACTTTTCTCTGGAAATTGGCCCCTTCATGACTTGTGGACTTCAACTCCCAGAATTCCTGAGCCAGCATGAGGGAACTATGGCCCCTTCATGACTTGTGGACTTCAACTCCCAGAATTCCTCAGCCAACATGGGGGAACTAGGCCCCTTCATGACTTTTGGACTTCAACTCCCAGAATTCCTGAGCCAGCGTGGCTCAACTTGGAAACTCTCCTTTGCCCTCAGCATGGCTGACTCAGGAATTCTGGGAGTTGAAGTCCACGAGTCATAAAAGAGCCAAGATTGCCTACCCCTGGACTGGACAGTCACTTGTCTGAAATGGAATAGGGCAGTGATGGCGAAACGTTTAGAGACCAAGTGCCCAAAAACTGGCCCCACCCCGCTCCACCCCATGCCCTGCCCCGCCCCACTCCACCCTCTGCCCCGCTCCCACTCCGCCGCACCCTGCCTGCCTGCAGGGCCTCTCACCGCCTCCAGGGCCTGCTGCAAATTGCCCAGGCAGCCCAGCAGCGCCATGGCAGCCATGCCCTCTGTCCACGCCCCGCAACATCAACTGTGCATGTTGGGGTGCGAGGGCAGAGTCTTGTCTATGCTGTCTGGCTGCCATGTCCTTGGCTGCGCTGCTCTGCGTGGGCCACGCTCGGGGGGCAACTCTCCTCCATTGTCAGAATCCAATTATATTTCATCTTTAATTATCAAACATAGAAACTCCCAATTCTGCCTTCTCTGGATTCTGCCATAAGAGGGAGAAAAGGGGGAGAGCAAAGGGGCTTTATGGCCCTCACTTCCTTCAGCACACTTCAAAGGACTGAATGTGTGTTTATTGTGGCCTCTAAGCTTTAACATATCAAAGAAGAGTAATTGCCTTTCATGTAGTTATCTGAAGTCTCCATCCAGACGGAAGAAGAAAGGGGATGGAATTGTGATACTTGAAACTATCACTGGAAGGGGGGTTGATTGGGTGGGACTACTGGGGAACCCCTTAAAACCTTGAATGGGAGAGCTTGAACCCCAAGTCCTGTCTAGCATGCCTGCAACCATTTTCTCTTAATAAAGGATTCCTGTTGGAAGAGCTATTCCAAGAGTTCTGTCTTCTTAAGATGCAAAGTGGGGTGGGTCCTTACATTAGACAGGACTTGCAAAATTAATCCACCTGGAAGGTAGACCCTTGCCGGGGGATTTTGCAAAAATTTACCATGTCAGACAACGAAGCAAGAGAGGGAGAAAACTCCCTGGAAAGAGAGCCGCTGACCCAGTTGGAACCTTGCCAGATGTTGGGATCCGAGAGGCCAGATTTCTCAGAAGAAGAAGTGGTGGAGACACAGGACCACAAGCCTCGCTGGTCGATGGGCGTTGGAAAGAAAAGCGAGTGGGGAAAGGAATCAAGAAAAGTGACCCTGAGACGGGGGACCAAGCAACCAGAATGGAAGAAGGAGATGGAGAAATCCCTGCACGCAAGTGAAGAGGGAGGAAGCTGTATGCCGTACTCAGACTGGATCCTAGAGAGAGCTATTGACCTGATGAAGAGAACTCTCAGCTCCCTAGGAGAGGAGATTCCTGAGCCCTACGCCCGCCCCAGTTCCTGGAGCCACAAAGGGAGAGACACCGAGGGGGACGTGGAACCTGCAACCCCAGGGACATTTACTGATCCAGGAGCTCCCACCCCCTACCGGACCACAGATGGAAATCTGGACGGAAGACACTACCACCCACAATGGAGGCACCGATCCATTCCAAGACGTCCACCGTTGGAGGTGAAATTCAAAGGGGAGCCAACACGCTTGGGGTTTTTCCTAACCCAAGTCCTCAGCTACATGGAGGAATATGGGCAGGACATCCCCAGCGACAAAGCCCGCATCCGGATCGTGCAATCTGCCCTGGATGGACCAGCTGCAGATTGGGTGGTGAACCTGCATGACTCCAATGCCCCAGAACTCAGTAACTTCAACCGTTTCATGTCCTCGTTGAGAAGACGGTTTGAAGACCCCCTGGCTGATCGCAAAGCCCGTGAAAGAATAACAACGATGAGGCAGGGCAAACGCCCAGTGGCTGAGTATACACAAGAATTCCGAGCCATTGCCAGCAAACTGAATTGGCCAGAAGACATCCTCCTTGGCCGTTTCAAAGATGGACTAAACTATGATCTATATGATGCTTGCCTGCCCCGAGGAGACCCACATCGACTTGAGGAATGGTACGTCTTGGCAGAGGAAGCAGAGATCGACATATTGAAGAGGCATCGCCGAGGAAAACAATGGAGCCGCCCCCCGCCTGAGCTGACACACCAACCGGTGAAATCATCGGATACAGCCAAGAAGCAGATGGGGTGTTTCAAGTGCGGAAGAGAAGGGCATCGAGCTGTAGAATGCCGCTCAAAGGCCCCCCAGCACAACCCAGACAGATCCCCAATCAACAAACCCAGAGGGTATTCAGCTAAGCCAAAAGAAACAGCCATGAAAATGATGGAAATTGCAGAAAACCCCACCTCTGCTCACCAAGGGGAAAGAACTCCAGCCTACACCACAGGGACGGTGGATGCCTCAGATGACAGCTCGGAAGGCGAACCCCTGGTAAGTGGACGCATCACACCCATCTTCAAAACAGTGACTATATTAATCCCCCCCATGCCCGAAGCTGTGAAGGTGAAAGCCTTAATAGACTCTGGCTGCACCCGCTGCCTCATTAGCCCAACACTAGTGGGGAATCTGGGCATCCCATCCAGGAGACTGGAACAACCAATCTCATTTGGCCAGCTAGATGGATCCATAGCAGGGGGGGTGCCAGCTACCCTAGCCACTCTGCCAATACATCTCTCCCTGGGCAACCATGAAGAGGACTTAACGTTTGTGGTGACCCCAGGTATGGAATGCCCAATGATTCTAGGGATGGAATGGTTGAAAAAATGGAACCCCTGGGTAAATTGGAGGACGACAGAAATCAAATTCCCGAAGGGGGACCCTATGGACTTAAAACCCCAAGAGAGGCTACCAGAATCAAGAATAGAAAAAGCATCCATAGGAGAGGAAAAAAGATTAACAGAAATACCAGAGGAATATAGGGACCTTGCTGAAGTCTTCAGTGAGGAGAGGGCGAATGAGCTTCCCCCCCACCGACCCACAGACTGTACCATTGAATTCAAGCCTGGGGCAAAACTCCCGAAGCCCAGATTATACTCCATGAGCCCAAAGGAGAAGGAGGAAATGGAAAGATTTATAAAAAAAAACCTGGAGAGAGGTTTCATTGAACCAGCTAAGCCTAAAGTGGCTGCCCCGGTCCTTTTTAGAGAGAAGAAGGATGGCTCTTTACGTTTATGCGTGGATTATAGGGCCCTGAATACAATCAGTGAAAGCAACCTATACCCGCTGCCCCTCATGAAAGACATGCTGTCACACCTATCGAAAGGGAAAATTTTTTCTAAACTAGACTTAAGGGAAGCTTACTATCGCGTGAGAATCAAGGAAGGGGACGAATGGAAGACTGCATTTAACTGCCCCATGGGGTGCTATCAATTCAAAGTCTTGCCATTTGGATTACAAGGGGGCCCTGCAGTCTTTATGCAATTAATCAATGACGTTCTAAGGGAGCACCTGTTTAAGGGGGTCCTTGTTTACTTGGACGACATTCTTATCTTTACCGAAACAAAAGAAGAACACGTCAAACTTGTCAGAGCGGTTTTAAAGAAGCTGCGAGCCGCTCACCTATATGCCAAACTCTCAAAATGCGAATTCCACCAGGAAAGGATAGACTACCTAGGCTATCGCATATCCCCACAGGGCATTGAAATGGACCCAGAGAAGGTCAGAGCAGTATTAGAATGGGCACCACCCCGCACAAGAAAGCAACTACAAAGTTTCCTGGGCTTTGCAAATTTTTACCGCCAATTCATCCCCTCATTTGCACAGATAGCCTTGCCCCTCACCAACTTACTAAAAACGAAGGGAACATCCTCAGTAAAACCTAGCCAGCCACTAACATGGACAATGGAGTGCCAAGCAGCGTTTGAGAGACTAAAGAGACTTTTTTCTGCCGAACCAGTACTAAGGCACCCAGATATGGACAAGCCCTTCATAATACAGGCAGATGCAAGTGATGTGGCAGTGGGGGCTGTGCTATTACAAGAAAATGATGATGCAGTATTGCAACCCTGTGCATATACATCTAAGAAACTCACGGAAACAGAACAGCGCTGGCCCGTATGGGAGAAGGAGGCTTATGGGATACGTTGGGCATTACTCACGTGGCGACAGTTCCTGGAAGGCAACAAAATCCCCTTCCAGGTATGGACTGATCACAAAAATTTAGAAGCCCTGAAAACTTCCAGGAAACTCAATCCCAAACAAGCCCGCTGGTCCCAGCATTTTCACCAATTCCAATTTAAGCTCAAACATTTACCAGGAAGAAAGAACTTCCTGGCAGATGCACTATCTCGCATGCCCCAATATAACAGCGCACGAACCACAGACTCTAGACCAATAATGGCAGAATCACAACTGGCAGCGCCAGTAACCACAAGAACCCAAGCCAAAATAAAACCACAACTGGACAGCCAAACTGGGATTGAATTCAGAAAAAGTTTGGAAACAGATGATTGGTTCCAGAAAAACAAACATGTGTGCACAATGAGAGACGGATTGCCTTGGGTAGGGGAAAAGTTATATATACCAACAACTCAAAGACTAACTTTCATGCAACTTTGCCATGACACAAAATCAGCAGGGCATTTTGGATTTGTAAAAACTTTACACTTAATTAAACGGCAATTTTGGTGGCCATCAATAAAAAAGGACATAGAAAGTTATGTTGCCAGCTGCCCAACCTGTGCATCAGCAAAGAGGTTGCAAGGGAAATCGCCAGGGCTGTTACAACCAGTGGCAAGTCCCTCAGCCCCCTGGAGGGAAATAGCCATGGATTTTATAGTGGAATTGCCTGAAAGCAATGGGAATACTGTTATCTGGACAGTCACGGACCTATTTTCCAAACAGGTGCACTTTATCCCTTGCCAAAAAATTCCCACTGCAAAGGCCTTAGCAAAACTTTTTATCCAGCACATTTACAGATTGCACGGGGCACCCCAACGCATCATCTCTGATAGGGGAGTGCAATTTACGTCTACATTTTGGAAGGAATTTTTATCCCTCTTAGGGACCACTCAGGGACTGACATCTAGCCATCACCCTCAGACAGATGGACAAGCGGAACGCTGCCAGTCGGTACTTGAGCAATATTTGAGATGTTTTTTAAATTTCCAACAGAGTGATTGGACGGACTTACTTCCTTTTGCAGAAGTTGCCTACAATAATGCAGTCCACTCCAGCACAGGCTACACTCCTTTTCAAATAGCCAACGGCCAAAGTTTCAACCCTATGCCAGAGTTAACCCCAAAAGAACCAACGATCCCTTCACTGAAAGAATGGATGGAAACCTACAAAACACCTGGCCAATAGTCAGAAAATCACTAGATGAAGCTAGGCGGGCATACAAAGCACAAGCCGATAAAAAAAGGGTTGAGCCTACACCATTCATTATAGGAGAAATGGTGTACTTATCTACAAAATACCTAAAGTCCCTACAGCCCTGTAAAAAACTTGGACCAAAATATATAGGACCTTTTCCAATTAAAAGGATCATAAATCCAGTAACAGTAGAATTAGAATTACCCAAAAACCTCAGGCAAATACACCCAATTTTTCATTGCAGCTTGCTGAAAAGAGAGCATCAGTCACCTCTACGGCCAAAAATCCCCCCCCCACCACCTCCAATCATGGTGGAGGGGGAACAACACTTCGAAATAAAAGAGATCCTTGACTCTAGGAGATATCGTGGAACAACTCAGTACCTAGTTGCCTGGAAACACCTCCCTGCCTCACAAAATGAGTGGGTCCATAAACGTCACGTCAGAGCCCCGAAGCTATTGAAGAAGTTTCACACAGAGTATCCTAACAAGCCTAACTAAATTTTTTACTTGTGTTTTCTTTCAGGTGGATCTCTCTTATTGTTAAGAGGGGCCGGATGTCAGAATCCAATTATATTTCATCTTTAATTATCAAACATAGAAACTCCCAATTCTGCCTTCTCTGGATTCTGCCATAAGAGGGAGAAAAGGGGGAGAGCAAAGGGGCTTTATGGCCCTCACTTCCTTCAGCACACTTCAAAGGACTGAATGTGTGTTTATTGTGGCCTCTAAGCTTTAACATATCAAAGAAGAGTAATTGCCTTTCATGTAGTTATCTGAAGTCTCCATCCAGACGGAAGAAGAAAGGGGATGGAATTGTGATACTTGAAACTATCACTGGAAGGGGGGTTGATTGGGTGGGACTACTGGGGAACCCCTTAAAACCTTGAATGGGAGAGCTTGAACCCCAAGTCCTGTCTAGCATGCCTGCAACCATTTTCTCTTAATAAAGGATTCCTGTTGGAAGAGCTATTCCAAGAGTTCTGTCTTCTTAAGATGCAAAGTGGGGTGGGTCCTTACATCCATGTAGGTTGCTGGTGAGGAGGGGGTCATGGGGGGAGGCAAGGTTGGGGCAACAGAATGTGTGCCCACAGAGAGGGCTCCGAGTACTGCCTCTGGCACCCGTGCCATAGGTTTGCCACCACTGGAATAGGGTTTCCTGCCTGAGCAGGGGGCTGGACTAGAAGACCTCCAAGGTCCCTTCCAGCTCTGTTATTCCCGATTAGGGAACCGAACGTGTTAATGTGAAAGACCCCTAACAATTCTCCCTTTTCTTCCTCCAGCTCAGTGCTCCATTGCCCTCTTCATCCTCCTCCTCTTCACACGCTTCTGGCTGATCAGCGCCCTCTATGCTGTCTGGTGGGCGTTCGACTGGGACACCCCGAGCAAAGGTGGGCGGCGCTCCCACCGGGTGCGGAATTCGGTCGTCTGGCGATACATGAAAGATTATTTCCCGATCACGGTACGTGTCCCCCTAGAGGGAAGGAGTATAATGGCATGGGAGAAAGACCTTGGGAGACGGGACGAAGAGATGCTGCTTAGGGAACGAGCGGATAAGAGGCAGCAGAGCCTCCAGCTGCATAATGGGTGGAGAAAGAGGCTGTCAAGGAGATGACGGGAGATTTATACAAGCCGTCCTTGACTTACAACCATTCAGTTAGTGACCGTTTGAGGTTACAGCGGACCTGAAAAAAGTGACTGATGAGCGCTTTTCACAGAGGTTGCAGCATCCCCGAGCTGATCAGATTGAAATTCAGATGCTTGGCAACTGGCATGTACTTAGGACGGTTGCAGTGTTTCCTTTTGCAACCTTCTGATAAGCAACGTCCACGGGGGAGCCAGATTCACTTAACAACCGCGTTACTAACTTAACAACTGCAGGGATTCACCTAAGCACTGTGGCAAGAAAGGTCACAAAATGGGGTAAAACTCACTGAATGACTGTCATTTAATGGATAAATGATGATTGTATTTTATGATTATGATCATGATTTATCACTTGTTGCTTGCATGTGCACTGAGAGATGATGCAGCAGAGACAAATTCCTTGTGTTTCCCATCACGCTTGGCCAATAAAGAATTCTCTTCTCTTCTCTTCTCTTCTCTTCTCGTCTTGTCTCTTCTCTTCTCCTTCTCCATCTCCTCTTCCCTTCCCTTTGCTCTCATGCCATGCTATGCCATTCCATTCCATTCTTTCCCATTATTCTGTATTCTATTCTCTTCCGTTCTGTTCTGTTCCAACACTGGAAGTTTTAAGAAGAGACTGGACAGCCATTTGTCTGAAATGGTATAGGGTTTCCTCCCTGAGCAGGGGGTTGGACTAGATGTCCCCCAAAGTTCCTTCCAGCTCTATTATTTTATTCTCTTTTGTTCTGTTTTATTCTATTCTGTTCTATTTCTATTCCATTCCATATTTTCTATTCTATTCCATTCCATTCCATATTTTCTATTCTATTCTATTCTATTCTATTCTATTCTATTCTATTCTATTCTATTCCTTATTCTTGCTTAGAATAAGGCTGAGGAATTCTGGGAGTTGAAGTCCACAAGTCATAAAAGGAAGTAGTTGGTGATAGCAGCCTTGACCTTAATTAGCTTTTCAGTACAGGCAAAGCAGCCAAGTGCTTCCCCCTGGTGGCACAGTATGAAAAAAGAATCAGGAGTCTGGATCAGGGGTAGGCAACCCAAAACGCTTAAAGAGCCACTTGGACCCGTTTCCCACCAAAAACAAAACACTGGGAGCCACAAAACCATTTTGATATCTAAAATGAAGATAACACTGCATATATCCTTTTTTACCTTTATTATAGGTGTGTGTGTGTGTGTGTTTGTGTGTGTATGTATGTGTGTGTGTATATATATATATGTATATGTATGTATGTATATATATATACACACACACACACACACACACACACACACACACATACACACAGGTAAAAAAGGATATATGCAGTGTTATCTTCATTTTAGATGTCAAAAGGGTCTCTCTCTCTCTCTCTCTCTCTCTCTCTCTCTCTATCTGCCCTTGGTCTGCCACTCCTCTTCCCCCACTCTCTTTCTTTCTCTCTCTCTCTCTTTCCTCTCTCTCTCTCTCTCTCTCTTTCTCTCTCTCTCTTTCTCCCCCCCCCCTCTCCTATCTGCTGCTCACCTGACAAGCTTCAGGCTGTTGTCCAACAAGCTCAGGGGTAGAAAACCTTGTCTCATTTATGACTCATGGACTTCAACTCCCAGAATTCCTGAGTCAGCCTAGCTGGGCTAGCTAGCTCTCTCCTGCCCTTCCTACTTCCTGCAGAGACGCAGCGAAGGGAGGAGTTCCGCCCAGTAAGCTTTTCAGCTCCTCGGAGAACACTGTGAGTGCACTCTCTTTTACACACACACACACACAGAGAGAGAGAGACACACACAGACACACACAAAAACACAAAAACACAAACACAAAAACACACACAGAGAGAGAGAGAGAGAGAGAGAGAAGCAGGGAAGCGCAATTCCTCTCTCTGTCTCTGTCTCTCTCTGCAAAGGCAGAGGAGGCTGGGAGCCGCAGGGAAAGGCTCAAAGAGCCGCATGCGGCTCCGGAGCCGCAGGTTGCCGACCTGTGGTCTGGATGTCGTTTTCCCAGACTAGGAAATTGTACAAATCAACAAAACAAGCAACAGCTGCAAGGACCAATCCAGGCAGTTGTGAAGAGCCGAGACTGACCTGGAGTGACAAATCAATAAACGGGAAAGTTATGCTCATGAAAAGTTTTGCTGTTGGATACAGTAAATCTTCAAACTTGGCAACTTCATGACTCGTGGACTTCAACTCCCAGAATTCCTCAGCCAGTATGGGGGAACTATGGCCCCTTCATGACTGGTGGACTTCAACTCCCAGAATTCCTCAGCCAGCATGCCTGGCTGAGGAATTCTGGGAGTTGAAGTCCACAAGTCTTAAAGTTGCCAAGTTTGACGACCCCTGCAGTAAATCTTTAATTTCTTATGCTTGCAATAGAGCTAGAGGTGGTACTTTGCTCAACAGTAGCAACTGTGAGAGGGATCTCAGAGTCCTAGTGGATAATCATTAACCAAAAAGAGAAGCAACCTAGAACTAAGAAGAAATTCCCTGACAGAACAATTAATCAATAGAAAATTTTTTTTCCAGAAGTTGTGAATGCTCCAACACTGAATGTTTTTAAGAAAAGACTGGACAGCCATTTGTCTGAAATGGTATCGGATTTCCTGCCTGAGCAGGGGGACTAGATGACCTCCAAGGTCCCTTCCAACTTCTTCTTCTTCTTCTTCTTCTTCTTCTTCTTCTTCTTCTTCTTCTTCTTCTTCTTCTTCTTC